>NC_140936.1:100399471-100445431 GCF_014529385.1 Adiantum capillus-veneris
AAACGTTGGCCAGAAGGAAAGCCGTTTGACGAGAATATTCTTAGCATATCCTTGTTGCGAGAAGACGTATAAGATAAGATCGCAGAATCTGCACACCATATATGGTGGAAGGCTCAATTGATATGAGAGAGATATGAGTACTTCGTTCTGTCAACGATAAACGTAAGAAGGATGCTCAAGGAACGTCCAAAGATGTGAGAGATGTCACCCAAAAAAGACAGGGTAAGGAGACGTTAATAATAAACGAGTCCTCAAAATAGAGTGGCGTGAGACACAAGATTGACGGCCACAATACGAATAGCAAAAAGCTAAATCTTCTCGAAAAAGTTAACGCCAAAATAAGAAAAACGATCGCGGACGCTGTTAGGAAATAAGACGTAGCTAAATAGATAATTGAGTAGATTACTTAATGGAGAGAGACAGATTTACATACACGAGATTATAGAGTAGAGAGAGAGAGAGAGAGAGTACACACGATATACGTGGTTCACCCAATGTGGGCTACGTCCACGGGAAAGCAGCCACTCAATGGCTTTAGTACTTCAAAACAAGAAGTAATTTACAAAGGGATTATACCCTTAATGGAGCTCCCGCCTTGTTTCACTCTCACCACCTCACACTCACCTTGTTGCATCAACTTCACACTATGAAATGTGTGTAGAAATGGCCTCCTTTTATAGGCCAAAAGGGCTGCCCTCTCTTATGAGAGACAGCCATGTGTAGCCGCCCTTGTGCGAATAAGTCCAAATCGGACCCTCCAAACCGCCCATGTCTGGCCGCCCTTGAGAAGACAAGTCCGCTTTTGAATTCGGCCACCGGCCACCGGCCATGGACTTCCGACCACATGCCACCGACCATTGACTTCCGACCACCGGCCATTGACTACCGGCCACCGGCCAACCGACCGGTTGTTTTCCGACCACTTTCCGGCCGCCGTCCGGCCATAATATTCCGGCGAAAAAGAATATTCCAGCCTTTAAAGTTGCCCCTGATTCTTGTCTATGAAAATTTTGGTTTTCGGTGAGTGATTTTCCTTCACGCACGATGGCTTCTCCTCATAATGGGGGCCTTACAAATGTGCGCTTTTACCACATAAAATTACAAGGGTAAATCAGGCTCCATACTTAACAATCTCCCACTTGGAGACTGATCTCCAAACCAAACCTGTGACTGCTTTCCATTCTGGCTTCTTATCCTTGAATGCCGATTGAAGATGAGCAAAAGCTCAACTTCTCCTTGTTGACCACCTTTGTAAACATGTCTGCAGGATTTTCACTTGTATGCACCTTTCCTAGCTTTAGTTGTCCCTCTTCCAAAAGAGTGCGTATGAAGTGATATCTCACCTTAATGTGCTTTGTCCTTGAATGAAAGGCTGAGTTCTTTACAAGATGGATAGCGCTTTGGCTATCACTGTACAAGACACAATTGTCTTGTTTGAATCCAAGCTCTTCTAAGAATCTGTGAAGCCACAGAATTTCTTTGCTTGCCTCCGTCATTGCTACATACTCTGCTTCCGTGGTAGAAAGTGAAACCACTTTCTGCAGCTTTGAAGCCCAGCTTACTGCTGTGCCTCCAACCGTGAACACATAGCCAGTAGTGCTCCTTCGAGTATCTTTGTCACCTGCCATATCTGCATCAGCATACCCTTCTAGAAAAATATCAGTTCCTCCAAAATACAAAGCATTTGTTGTTGTCCCTTTTAGATACCTAAGTATCCACTTCACACCTTGCCAATGCTCTTTACCTGGGTTGTCCATGAACCTACTCACAACTCCCACTGCATGTGCAATGTCTGGCCTTGTCCAGACCATAGCATACATTAGAGAACCTACCGCTGCAGCATATGGAACTTTAGACATATAGGCTATCTCCTCTTGTGTCTTTGGACACATATCCTTCGTTAGTTTAAAATGACCAGCCAAAGGTGTAGAAACTGGTTTTGCATTTTGCATTGCAAACCTTTCTAGTACCTTCTTGATGTAATCTTCTTGAGATAGCTTTATTGTTTTCTTCGTCCTGTCCCTTGATATTTTCATACCAAGTATCCTCTTTGCAGCACCTAAATCTTTCATTGAAAAAGATTTGGACAGCTCCTCTTTTAGGTCTTTGATGTCCTGCATGTTAGCACTTGCAATCAACACGTCATCAACATACAACATTAGGATGATGAATTTCCCATCTCCCAAATTCTTGGTGTAGACGCAGTGATCCGAGTTGCATCTTGTGAATCCATGATCCAACATCCATCGATCCAACTTCAAGTACCATTGTCTTGATGCTTGCTTTAAACCATACAAGCTCTTCTTTAATCTGCAAACCATTTTCTCCTTACCTTTTACTTCATACCCCTTTGGTTGAAGCATGTAGATTTCCTCCTCTAAGTCACCGTGAGGGAATGCCGTATTTACATCCATTTGCTCGAGATTTAGATCATGAGCAGCCACAAGGCTTAAGACAAGCCTAATTGAGTTCATTTTTACAACAGGAGAAAATATTTCATTGAAGTCAATACCTTTCTTTTGAGAAAAAACCTTTTACCACAAGCCTAGACTTGTACCTTTTCTTCCCACCTTCTTCTTCCTTTATCTTGTACACCCATTTGTTTTGAAGTGCCCGCTTACCTTTAGGCAACTCAACCAACTCCCATGTTTGGTTGTGATATAGTGAGTCCATCTCCACTTGCATGCTCTTCGTCCATTCTTCTTTGGATTCATGTTGCATAGCTTCTTCATATGATTCCGGCTCTCCAGAATCTGAGATCAAGAGATGGTTGAAGGAAGGAACAAACCTTTCTGGAGGTCTACTTGCTCTTGTAGATCTTCGGGGAATAGGTTGAGGCTCCTCATTTGGTTGACGTTGTTGCACATTGTCACCGTTTGCAGTCCTTGAGTCTTCACCGTCCTCAAGCTCCATGTACTCATCACCTGTTTCTTTTGTTTGTTTTCTTTCCAAGTAATCTTTGTACATATTTTGTTCGTTAAAAATTACATCCCTACTCCTTAAGATTTTACCATCTTCAGGATTCCATAGGCGATACCCAAAGTCTCCTTCTCCATAGCCAATGAAGAAACACTTTTTGGACTTTGCATCTAACTTTGATCTTAGGCTTCTATCTATGTGCATGAAAGCCTCACACCCAAACACTTTGAGAAATGCATAATTCACCGGTTTACCTGTCCATGCCTCTTCTGGAACTCCCCCATCCAATGCCGTTGAGGGTGACCGATTGATTAAGTACACAGACGTACTTACAGCTTCGCCCAAAGCTCAAGCGTAGGCCTGCATGTAGCCGCATGCTTCGTGCTCGTTCCATGATTGTCCTGTTCATCCTTTCCGAAATCCCATTTTGTTGAGGTGTCCTTGGGGTTGTCCTTTGCCTCCGAATGCCATTGCTAGCACAAAAGCTTTCAAAAGCTTGGCTGCAATATTCGCCTCCATTGTCGGATCTGAGGCATTTAACCTTGGTACCTGTTTCATTCTCCACAAAGGCTTTCCACCTTTGAAATATGGAAAATACATCGGATTTATTCTTCATGACATAAACCCATGTTTTTCTAGTCGCATCGTCTATGAATGTTACATAGTACAATGAGCCACCAAGTGATGGTGTACTTGCAGGACCCCAAACATCAGAATGAACCAACTCAAGTTTTTTATTTTTTCTTTCATTTCCTGATTTTTGAAATTTTACCCTCTTTTGTTTACCATAAACACAATCTTCACAGAACTCTAAGTCCACTTCTTTCAAACCTGGTAGAAGCTTCTTTGTTTGAAGGATTTGCATTCCTTTGGCACTCATATGCCCAAGTCGGTAGTGCCACACCGCACTGTCAACTTCTGTAGTTGCTGCACAAGCTGAAGGTTGCGTGCTAACAGCACACAAGTAAAGTGTACCGACTTTTTCACCCTTGGCAACCACCAAAGATCCCTTTGAGATCTTCCACCGTTTGTTTCCGAATGCAATGTTGTGACCTTCATCGTCCAATTGTCCTGTAGAGATCAAATTTTTGCGAAGAGAAGGAACATGCCTAACATCTTTAAGCTTCCATTCATTTCCGTTAGCAGTTTTGACAGAAACTGTACCTTTGCCGACAATCTCACAAGCTTCATCATCTCCCAAGTATACATACCCAAAATTACGTTTAGTGTAGTCTTGGAAATGTTTCTTGTGTGGTGTCGCATGGAATGAAGCCCCGGAATCTACTATCCAAGAATTAGACACACTGTCTAATGAGAGAATTAGAGCATCTTGCTCTACTTTACCTGCCACATTGGCCTCCGATGTTGGCTTGTTGTCTTGAGACTCTGTCTCCTTCTTCTTCTTAGACCAGCAATCCTTCTTGACGTGGCCTTTCTTGCCGCAGTTCCAACATTCAAGAACTGACTTTGTGCGTGACTTGCTCCGCCTTGAGCGATCACGACCCTTTTGGTTTTTGAACCTCTCCTTAGGCCTTCCTCTTGTTTTCACTGATAGTGCAACACTTGATGATTCTCCTGTGCTTCTCCTTCGCATTTCCTCGCTTAGGAGAACACCCACAACATCATCAAACTTAAGAGTATTTGTGCCAGAGATAGAATTACTTACAGCCATCACAAGGCTGTCCCAACTATGCGGTAGAGATGATAGTATAAGGAGAGCTCGTACTTCTTCATCGAAATTGATTTTCACTGATCGAAGTTGACTTATGTTTGTGTTAAAGTCATTTAGGTGTTCTGCAACTGAACCATTCTCTGCCATCTTTAGATTGAACAAGCGCTTCATAAGAAATACCTTATTGGATGCCGATGGTTTCTCGTAGATGTCGTCAAGTGACTTCATCAAGTCCTCCGTGGTCTTCATCTCCGAAACATTGAAGGCCACCATTGACGCCAAGCTTAACCGGATTGTTCCCAGTGCCTTTCGATGAAGGACAATCCATGCTTCATCTGCCATTGTTGCGGGCTTCTTCGCAAGACCGCCTAGTGGAAAATAGAGGTCCTTCTGGTAGAGATAGTTTTCAATCTGCATCTTCCAATGTTGGTAGTTTTTGCCGTTGAACTTCTCAATCTTGAGCTTCCCTTCCTCCGCCATAACTCCCACTTAATTCAAGGAATCCTTTCCTTGAGATAATTTAGCTACGAGCAAACCTTGCTCTGATACCAGTTGTTAGGAAATAAGACGTAGCTAAATAGATAATTGAGTAGATTACTTAATGGAGAGAGACAGATTTACATACACGAGATTATAGAGTAGAGAGAGAGAGAGAGAGAGAGAGAGAGAGAGAGAGAGAGAGAGAGAGAGTACACACGATATACGTGGTTCACCCAATGTGGGCTACGTCCACGGGAAAGCAGCCACTCAATGGCTTTAGTACTTCAAAACAAGAAGTAATTTACAAAGGGATTATACCCTTAATGGAGCTCCCGCCTTGCTTCACTCTCACCACCTCACACTCACCTTGTTGCATCAACTTCACACTATGAAATGTGTGTAGAAATGGCCTCCTTTGATAGGCCAAAAGGGCTGCCCTCTCTTATGAGAGACAGCCATGTGTAGCCGCCCTTGTGTGAATAAGTCCAAATCGGACCCTCCAAACCGCCCATGTGTGGCCGCCCTTGAGAAGACAAGTCCGCTTTTGAATTCGGCCACCGGCCATTGAATTCGGCCACCGGCCACTGGCCATTGACTTCCGACCACCGGCCACCGACCATTGACTTCCGACCACCGGCCATTGACTACCGGCCACCGGCCAACCGAACGGTTGTTTTCCGACCACTTTCCGGCCGCCGTCCGGCCATAATATTCCGGTGAAAAAGAATATTCCGGCGAAAAAAAAAGTCTCGGGGGCCTCCGCCCCGGAGGCCTTTAAAGTTGCCCTTGATTCTTGTCTGTGAAAATTTTGGTTTCCGGTGAGTGATTTTCCTTCACGCACGATGGCTTCTCCTCATAATGGGGGCCTTACAAATGTGCGCTTTTACCACATAAAATTACGAGGGTAAATCAAGCTCCATACTTAACAAACGCTTCACGAAGAAGTAGGACGAAGAAAGCTGCGTCAAGCTTTATTGCAGTAAAAACAGCATAACTTTCTGCTGCGAACTCCGATTGATGCAAACCTAGAACTCAAATCGAAGAGCTCGAGGAGACGAACAAGTTTTGGATGAAAATTGCCATTGCGCTACGCTCCATTGCGCTTTTCCCGTTTCTCCAAATTTTGAGCAGAACAGCAAGAAAAATTGAGATGAAGTTCAGGGTGTCATTAACAAGAAAACGTAATCAACGATTAGATTGATTATAAATAAACGCCACATAAAACACTTATCATATTCTTCTTAACACAAAACAACCACAGTTAACAAGAATCAACGCTCAAAAATAAAATTTGTAACAATTTTGAATCTTACATGCGAATCGCATACACATACTGTTGTCACCATGAATTGAATCTGCGCGTGATCGTTACCGCTCTGATACCATGTTGAGATGTAGAGAGAAAGAGAGAGAGACGAGACAAGAGACACACCATATACGCTCCCAAAGACTGATTCATATTGAGGACAAGATACAAATATATAGGTGAGACCAAGTTCAGTAGAGTGAGCCATATATAGCTCCAACAGCCCTTGCTTGGCAAGGGATCTTGGGAAGCTGAAGATGTTAAGCACTAAATGAGAAGCAATAAGCAAATGAGCTTCAATAGGGGAAGCACCGAACACCTAATCGGTGACATAGGGAGCAATGTATCATCCCCAATCCTCCAACTGCACCTAACTAGGTATGTGATGCTTCCGTCGGGAGCGAGGTATGCAATGCCTCCCGGGGGGAAGGCTCATGGTGTTAAGCCTCATGGAAAACAATGAAAAAGGAGTCCATTTTCCTAGAGGAGACTAGGGAATCTAAATAGAACTTCTTGTGCATATTGTTGTATGAAAACTGTAGAGAAGGTCTTGTGCCTGGGAAGCTTGCTAATGGGATGGTGTCTACTTACAGAGCTTATGGAACTTCTGCTTGAGGCCGGTAAGGTGATCGCTGCCGGTCACGCGGAAGTAGTAGTCGGCGAAGGAGGATTGCTGCACCACGTGCGCAGGTGTTGCTGTTGCCATGGCTAGGATGCAGGCGGTGCGATTAGGGTGACCCATCCCGTGTCTCTCTCTCTCTCTCTCACACACACACAGTCTCTCGCTCTCTCTCTCAGCTCTAATTGAAGAGGATCAGTTCCAGGTTTGTACTTGCGTGGGCAGTATCTAATCTCTCTCTCTCTCTCTCTCTCTCTCTCGTCTACATCCGTAGGTGTTTTTTTTGTGAAGAAAGAGCGCAAAGCAGCAGAGCTAAGTGATAAGGTCCCTATGTTTAGGTACACCAAACTTCCTATGTTGCCATCTACTGGATTTTTGAATAAACTAGTAGTTTGAACTTTGCACAACCCACCTATCGACCAGCCCGCTCGCTCTTACCATGACAAAAAAAGGTATTTATAAGACTTCAACCTTTCGTTGCTCACAAAACAAGTGAAAGAATCACGCTGGCTTTCTAAAACAATTAGAACGTGATAAAATCATTAGGTTGAGTTTAAGTAGAACCAGGGATTTCCTCAGCTTAGCCTTGAGCCAGTTGAAATTGGAAACTAGCTGATTGCAAACCATGGTAAAGGGAAGAAAAATTGGTGAAATATGTGAAAAAAATAAATTTATGATAGTATTTCTGATTCGTTTCTTTGTGGGAAGAAAACTCAACCGACGATCGTTTTAAAAGAGACTTTCTTCAATATTGACTAAATTAAGTTATAGAATGTAAGAAAAGTCAACCCATGTGAAGCTTTAAAATGAAATGTGAAATTAAAAAAACTCATTAATATATGTGTGTTTTTTTTCCATAGGATTTACTAGAATTATGCAAGTGAAGTTTCACTTTAATATTCTAAAACTTTAACATTCTAGAACAATAGAATGCAAGAAAAGTCAAGATATGAGATAAAAGTGAAATAAAAAGATCCACTTATTATTTTAAAATTAAAATAACATTTACTGTAAGTCTCAATCATCGCTGAAAACATTGAAAGTATGCCTAACCCAACTTAACTCTAAGATTTCTTTTAGAAAGCCAAAAATGTCTTTATCGTATAATTTCATGTTCATTCTTGTATAATGTAAAAAATCCTCAAATACAAACATAAATGCTGACTTTTAGACTTAGAGCTTCTTAACTGATAGCTCATTGGTGTATACTTTGCACAAAGTGGATACTTTGTACAAAATATACTTCTTAACCCATAGCTCATTGGTGTATACTTTGTACAAAGTGGATAGCATATGACCATACTCCGAGTACTCGACATTTTGTCCCACTTTGGAGAAAGAGAGAGAGAAAGAGAGAGTTCAAACATTTTTAGACTACATAAGTAGTTCTTAGTAAAGGGTTGGATTTTGGGTGCATCTCGTGATTGTTGGATAAAGCTTGCGAATTAGTGCCACATGACAAACTCATGATAATAAACTTTTCTTTTAGGCCTTTATGAGAGGGTGTTGACATTTGTGTACCTCTCTCTTTAAGAAGGATTATTGAGCGTGTCAAGAAGGCCATAGGGGAGTGGTAGAGAAAACGTGCAATTCTTCTTTGCACCTCTCACCATTCAATGGTCACCATCACATTATCTTTGATTGGTGATATTTAAGCCATTTCAAGCCTTACTATACCCATTTGACTTTTGAACATTTTCATTATGAAAATGAGTATGTGTGCATCATCTGTGCATCTCTCTCTCTCTCTCTCTCTCTCTCTCTCTCTCTCTCTTCCCATTAAAGTGTTAAAAAAAAAAAATCATTTTTCAAACATACAAAATTCCTTTCTTGAATTTGCCAAGATAATTTTTTAAAAAATTAGATTTATTTTTCAAGTTTTGTGTATTTTTTCTATTTTGGAACAAAATTTCTCATTTTTCCCTTGTCCTCGATCGACATTTTTGAAATTGAAAATGACATGATATTATGTTGAGACCCAAACACACTCCATTAACATGTCAAATGTGTTCTAATAATCATTCAATTTATTACAGCAAAAAAGATTGCCTTCTTGAGGCCATCGTGAAGTCTTCACCTTGTTTTTTATGCTTTTGGAATATATTGTAATTTAAATAGTTCATTGTTACACCTTTTTTCAAAAACATAATATTTTATTGTGATACTACATGTTTTGATATACTAGTGTCACTTTCTATTTCTCTCTCACACAAAGAAGCCTCTTATCGTGAAATTCGTCTCAATCGCCTTATGTAGGTCATAGTGAATTTTCACCTTGTTTCTTCTCAATCTCCAAATGACACCATCATGGTTGCTTTGGAAGTTTTGGCTACATGCAGACACATTCCTCGCTACATCACTATAAGAGGTTATGTGCACTTGTGACGCTTTTAGTGACGGAAATACATTGGGTTTTCTAACTCCCCGGCGTCGCTACCGCCGTCGCTAACAGCGTCGCTACCGCCGTCGCTAACAACGTCGCTACGAGAACGTCACTATAGGCGTCGCTATTTAGCAACGTATATAGCGACGCCTATAACGACGATTGAAGTCCTTCTATAGCGATGTTTATAGCGACGTTGCAAACCTTATATATAGACGCTTATAGCGACGCCCGAGAGTAAAACATTTTGGGTGGTAGGGCATTGAATGCCGTGCCACCCATCAACCATATTGAATGTTTCCAGAATAAAGTATACCTAAATGAATCCAAGATAAGCACAGACTCACCTTTGAAAGAAAGACCCAAATTAACTCCATCATATATAGTATTGTTTGCAGAATAAAGATACAAAACTGACAAAAGTAATTGGACGAAAGTGAATTGACGAAAGTAAATCAATGACAAAATTATACACATCATAGGCAAAATCACTTGATTGTTAAGCTTTGAAAATGTAATAGTTACAAAATAATTATCATTATTGAGAAAATACATCGTTTTTCAATAGTTACAAAAAGACGTATACACGTCATCTCATTATACATGCCATGACAAAAGAAAACTAGTGCTATCTAGCTACGGCTAGTCTGAAGTCGTCTAATCAGACGTCTCATCACGTCCAAGCAGCGTATCTGTTGGATTCTGCAAAAAAAAACAATAAGACTTTCAGTAAGTATAAACATATAATTACAAAACAATCTATTCTTAGCTTATCATTAAAATACAACAAATGTAAAAGAGTAAAGTGAAATACTAACCATGCCGCCGCGAGAACTGAGAATGTCCATCACGGTGTTTAAGCCCTTTCTGTCCGCGTACTCACGCTTATACGGTGTGGGGTCACGTCTTGTCATCGACCACTATTCAAAACATACAAAGAAAACATTATGTTAGAATTTAAAAGTACAAATAGACATAACTACCAAACCTAAAGGACAATGCAAAAACACTTACAAAATCGACCTCAAATGATGCCCACCCATCGCTCCCTGCCTCTACTCGCGCTTTGGCTGCCTCTTTTTGTTGCTTCCACTTGTCAAGATTCTTGCACGTTGCTCACATCGCATTCTTCCAATCTTCTTTGGCCAACCAACTTGGTCTATTCCACCCATGTTTTATTGCTTTTTGTACTTCAGAACGCTTGTGCTTGCAGTATTCGTGCATTCGAACCTTCATTAGGTCTTCATTGAAGCGCTCATCCCGACTTGACACGAGAAACTCGTCATGCAGCATGCTGATGACTCTGTCTTTTAATTCATTTGGCACTTCACTCCAGGTGTTTAGTAAATAGTGTCGAAACACCTGAGAGCAAAGACCGCGTATGCGCAAGATCACCTTCTTGCCTTCACCATCCAAGATGATGCTGCCTGATGTCGAACGAGTACGGAAAGTCCTCTCATCTGGGATGCGTGAACCTAGGTGTCTCGGCAGGGGTCTCGAGTGGTGTCTCTAGTGGCGTCTCGATGGGGGTACGGACGCCAGGTGTCTCCACTGGAGTCTGGGTCCCGAAGCGAGAAGTGTCGACTGGGGTGACTCCCAGAGGAGTAGCTAGTGGTGTGTAGCCAGGAACGACCGACAGTCGTGCAAAACCTAGCGTAGATGGCGAGGTCGTGGCTGGTGTGGGACGGGCAAAGAAGGGGAAGGTAAGGAGCCTCGTTGAACACGAGGTGGTGTCGAGACATCAGCTGCGACATCCCCACAACAACCACCGTTGCCACCACTAGAGCGTCGGTGCCTAGAAGAGTGTGCATACATCCTCGGTGGCTCTCTTCCCAAAAACCTTCACGTAACTCATGATTCTCTAGAAGATGTGCTTGATGACCTTCGTAGATTGCTTCTTCAGTGAGAGCGCCTAACGTGCATTAAGTCTAGGTCCACATGTGACACAGGCTCTGTATTCTCTTGTTTGAAGCCCTGCATGTATACACATGACAATAGATAAGCTTGAGAAAAACCAAGATTTATAGTGTTGATGTATGAGTGGACGAAGATACACAACATTCATATTCTTCACTTTATACTACCCCGACACAATCACGCATAAAAACAGGTGCCCCTTCTTGGTAGTCAACCACGGGGGAATGTTGTAGTTGACGAAGACAACGGGCCATACATTGTAAGATGTTGACCTCTGACCAAATGGATTTACACAATCCATAACCAGGACTATGCACAAATTTTGAGCTTCCGTGGCAAAATCTGGCCATATGTCGTCTATATGTTTCCAGGCTGCACAATGTGCAGGAATCCGTAGCACACCATTCGAAGATCTATTCTCCTCGTGCGATGATGCTAGGGCGGCCATGGACTTACATTCGAAGAAATGCTTGATGCAAGGAAGCAGAGGAAAGTGTCGCAAAACCTTTTGTGAAACTTTTTGTCCGTGGAGATCTACTCGCTCTCGGAATCACATTTCGGACACTTGTCCATGTCTATGTATTCCCCTCTGGAAAGAATGTAGTCATTATGACAATCATAAATCGAATTGTAATCCGTCCCCAAGTTTCACAAGATCTTTCTTGCTTCCTTTCTGGAATCTGACATCACATTATCAGCTGGCAGTATGTGCTCTTTGAGCAATCTACATAACGAAAAGAATGCGGTACACTTGTGTAAGTAATCTATTATATCATTATACATTTAGAATTTTTTATTGTAGTAAACACATTGTAATAGATCACCTGAAAAGCGCTGTGACGATAGTGTCATTCCATCCAAACTTTTCTACATGTTGAGAAGAACCAGGAGCGCCTTCAATCTAGACACACGTGCTCCATCATACAATTGCATATTGGCTTTTCTTTTCATATCATCATAGATAAAACTTTCTGGATCCATGATTGTCTCGATCATTTCATCAATCTCGGGCTCATACATAGCCTCGTTGGAAATGTGGTCCGTATGATCATCCTCCAAGTTGTCAGAGGCTATATCTTGTGGCCTCACGTATGCTTCTTGACCAAAGCGCCTGCGAATATGTCTATTCGGTTGCAAGGTTGTTGCCTGTTGCCAACGTCAGAGTCCGATGAGTTATAATTGGCAACTACTCGATCTATAATAGATGGATCAAACTTGCCAAATTTGTGAACGTGATGCAAAGAAACGCGTCTTGTCCGTCGCACAACATGTTTGCATTGATTACAAGGACATAAGATCCTTGTTGAGAGATAGGTGTTTCGGTTGGACGGCCTCACATCCTCGTCACTACTCATAATGAATGTAAAAAACTTATAACCTGGATATAAATTTAATCTTCTATTGGCATCCTCCATCATTTATCTCTCCCTCTCTCTCTCTCTGTCTCTCTCTCTTTGATCATTTATCTCTCTCTCTCTCTCTCTCTGTCTCTCTCTTTCTCTCTCTTTGATCACACTGTAAACTACCTCACATTCTCTAGTCATGTCCGATCCCCGCACACCTCGGTCTAGAGGTGCACAGAGATCAGAACCACTAAGATGTAATCTCGTCTTTATTGGTCAATGCCTATAATTATGGATACGAGAATTTTACACACCCACGTCTACGTGACAATGCATGTAGTGGACAAAACCCCCTTGCCTGCAGCAATTCACATCATCTTAACATCTCTTCACAGCAGATCCTTCTTCAAGGGATTACTATGCACATTACATGTTGGCCTCCAATCTGAGTATCATGCTGTTGAAAGCTTTCCAACTTAAGATCGCATCCGTAGAGAGGAAGAGAGGGATCACCATTGGCCTAACTCTAATTTTTTCCCGTAATACGGAAGGCATAATTTAATATAAAAACTAAATCTAAAATCTAATCTTAAATCTAACATAATTGAACACATGGTGAAACTGAGCTAATTGTTAGCAGCGGCTAACAAAGGCTACACCAATTATTCACCAAGCTGTGGATGTGCTATAATGCACAATATTTTCTTTTCATTGTATAGAGCCTTGGACTCATTTAGGAGTTCCAAAGTTGTATAAGTTTAAGCTAGAGAGCTCAACTTTATCCCATAGTTGAAGGGTTTGAGGCCCAAAGCTATAAAAGAGATCTATGCTTAATGAGAAGTCATTCTTGGGTGAGTTCTCCTCTTTCTAGAGTGGATGGTCATGAGGCTCATGGGCTTTCCATGCCCATGTAGCTCTTGATTTCTAATAATCAATTACACTTTCTTCCTTATTAGCCTTCTTTGTTTGATTATGTGGAGTGAGATTGTATTAGTGTGATGGTAGATCTCCTAATCTCTTTTTTGAGTTAATCTATTCTATCCACACCATTGGCCATGGTGTGTGAGGGCTATGCCTTCCTTCTCTTCATCTCTCTATACAAGGTGTGCGGCTAGTGTGTGTGCATACGTAGTCACATTGAGGGGTTGTGCCGGAATGGACACACTAATGCCGAGTAGGTATGTTAATTACATGCTTGTGTAGTTGTGTGATTAATATTTGTGAATAGAGAGTGATTGATGTGAGAGGTTAATTCCAACCACATGATTGCGTGCAAGTGATAAGTAAGTAGGAATGTGTTGTTGATTGAAGGAAGCCCTTTCCATGGCTTCTCTCTATGATGAGTAGAAGGATCCTTTGAATCCTCTATGTCTATACATCTTAGGCTCTTGCTTCCATGCCCTAGCCAGGTGACCGATCCATGATTTGACAATTTTGTGGGTTGCGAATAGGTTGTGCTACAATGCCTCCCTACATTTGGTACCGTTGCCGGGGATTGATAACCTAAGCTAGTGAGTTTAGGCTGTGTAGAGTAGAGTAATTTCACTACTAATTTTGTTGGTTTTTGAGTGTGTGACTCATTTTCTGGTTTGATTTGATGATGATGTGCAAGAAATTGATGCTAATGTTGAGTTATAAATACCCCAAACCCCCAATTTCACTAATTTCATTCTAACCCTTACTAAATTCGCTTCTTTCCATGCTAATTGTACTAATTTCATGCTAATTTCTACTAATTTTGACTAATCTTGCTAACCTAACCACTAACATTCGAAGTGTAAAGTATGTGAAATCCCCTTGCAAGAGGTGGAATCATCACTCTTATCAAGTTAATTGTGCTAATTTATTCATAATTTGATGATTTGAGTGTGTGATTTTTTGACCTACAAATGGTCAATTTTGGAGCCGATTTGATGGTGCACACACTTGTGTGTGCAATGATGCGACTTCGAGTGGAGCAAAGGAATAGCTTGGAGTGTAATTACGATGTAAGTGCACTCACTTGTTATATTAATTCTTGATTGATTAATGAGATTCAATGTTGCTAATTATTTTCTAAAATTAGGTGTATAACACAAATTGATCTACACTTTGCACCTAATTTGATACACTTGGAATGAAATTGATAGTCAAATTGTGATTAATGAACTTTGTGTGTATCCAAATAATGCTTAATTCTCATCAAGAATTCATGTGTGTGCATAAAAATCATTGTGTGTGTGCATGCACCAAAGAGGGAAAAAAAACTGTCAAAAATTTCAAGTGTGTGTGCACCTAATTTTTAGTGTGCGCATGCATACAAAGTGATGGAATTGATGATACATGAGTGTGCAATCATGTAAATGATGAGTATGTGAGGCTAATTCAAACATTGGATAAGCCTAATTGCCAAAAACTTGGGTAAAAATTGATGATACATGAGTGTGCAATCATGTAAATGATGAGTATGTGAGGCTAATTCAAACATTGGATAAGCCTAATTGCCAAAAACTTGGGTAAAAATTGAGTGTGTGTGCCTATCCATGACCACTTGATTTTCAATGATTGATGGTCAATTGGGACACCTAAATGGTTTTTGATTGTGAAATGTTCATGAAAAGTATGTGAAATCATAGGTGTAAGCCTAAATACATTGCCAATTGAGTCAAATTTGATTTGTGCTTAATTTTTGAGTGTGCATTGCTTGATTGGGTAAAAATAGTGTAATTTTTTAGAAATTGAGCATGTATTCATTCACTTATGCTTGATTGAGTTTTCAATTTGAGAATTTCAACGTGTAATTGATGGATTAATTGCATAAAATTTTGGCCTAAATTTGGGCGTGTCTGCCTACTCAATGGCATATGCAATCCGGTGCTTGAATGAATAATTGGTATTTTTCACTAATTATGATGATGACTTTGGCCAATAGTTGATTGCACTAATGTGTGTGCCTATGCAATGGAATTATCTATCCAAATTGGAATGAATGACTGGTGTTGATCACTAATCATAATGATTGAATAGACCTAAACATTTGTGTGTGTGTCATCAAATCATTTGAGAGGAATGACACAATTGAGTATAATTGAGAATGATTTTATGTATTGCCATTGAATTGTATGCCAATTCGATTGGATATGGCAAAAATTTCATTACATTGTGCATTTGTACAAGTGCCATTATCAAGTGTGTAGCGATGCAATGAAAACCCTGATTAGGTTTGAATGATTTGGCCATTGGAAATGAGCAATTTATTTTGCAACGATTCAGGCATTGATTGGTCAAGAAAAAATTCATGTATTCATTTGGTGTGTGCAATACCCAATTGATGAACTTGAATGAATGGTGTGCACGAATTTTTTTCAATCCGAAGTGTATTGTCAAGAGATTTCCAATTGAAAGCAAAACAGTCACACATGGATTAATAATGTGTACCAAGGGATGAAAGTTTTAAAATTTTTGATGAGAATTGGAGAAATATATCTTTGTTTTGTTCATTACACGATGCATATGGAATTCACCTTGCTTGGATGTTCAAATAGTTGTGCATACACCATCAAAAGGAACAAAGATATTTTCTTTTGCTTTAATTGGAATTTAGAAAATTGGATTCGAGATTACAAAAGAAAGGTCCTTTTCTTTTCATTTTGAATATGATATGTGCATTAATGTCAGTCTCAGTGATTAGCCAAAAAGTTTTGCTCATTCTCATGCACCATGGTCATCTTGTCATGGGAACAACCTCTTATCGAAATGAAAATAAAACTAAAAATTGATGAACACCTTTTTTGGTTGCATACAAACGACCCACACACACAAGCCTTATTTTGCTTCCTCACTTGGGCTTTGCCTCTACTCACACACCCACTGCACGTCACTTGCCCGCTTGGCTTGTAGCAATACAACCACTGGCTCGTGCAGCGTGCCTCAACCACACAAGCTCAAAAAACCCTCGGCGGCTCTTGTTGCCGTTTTGGCGCTACCCACACCTTGGTCTCGCCTTTGCTCGCAACAAGGCACACACACACACACACACACACACACACACACACACACACACACACACACACACACACACACACACACACACACACACACACACACACACGAAATGCGTTCCTTGTCAAAATCGGGGCCCTACCTAATTCTGTCTTGTTCGCCAAGCCTGTAAAAAGCATTGTGATCGCCCACCCTGGGGGCTTGATGACTACAGTGGCCAAGCTTTGACACCACACACACACACACATTGTTTCGTCAGCATGGTAGCAAGAGTTACGGAACTGTTGCAAGGCTACTGGCATTATCTCTACGGCAGCTCCTCACCCTCGTTCTCTGTCGGTTTTACTGGCCGCCATGAACTTCCTACTCCAGGATGTTGTGGCACACCAACTCTCTGAACTTGTGCCCACCTACACACTCAACACACATTGCTTCAGTCCCCCACAGATCTAGCCCCGCACACATTGGCCCACCCTGTCTAGCGACTGATCTGATCCTGCTCACCATCCTCCTATCCTCTCAGTTGTAGGCTGCTTGACATTGGCCTGCATTCGCTCGACCTACTACATTCGACCTGCTCAGCCCCATCCCTAATTGCCCATCATCGACATCTCCGGCCTTCACGACCCACACTTGCGACCCCTTGTCCTGCCACACACACACACACACACACATTCCTCACAGGGTCCCGCGCGTTTCACTTTCTTTCGCTGTGACTAGAGAAATAAAAAGAATATGTTTTTCAAAAAGAAGGAAAAAAGAAAACAAAGAAAAAAGAAGAAGAGCTTCCCACCCACCATCACCTAAAAAGACTTAAGTCCATTGGAAGGTTTGTCTATTTGGCTCAAAAGGGTTTCTATACATTTGGGGTGAGGGTTCTCTTCTATCGACTACCACCTAAAAAATTGTATTCCATATGGGCTCTTAAATTCTTGTTATATGTTAATGAGCTATGAGAGCATCCATATTTTTGAGCATATATTGCATTGAATTTTTTCATGGAATGCAATTCAAAAGGTGCTGTTAGGATTCAGCATTCTAATTTAAGTGCTTGCTTTAAATGAGAAATTTTCATAGCACTTAAATTTGAGCATTGATGCCATTTTCGTATAGCCATAAGATATCACATTGGGAGCGGGAGCATGACTTCTTGATGCTTGGTGTCTATGCAAAACAATTTTATCACTAATGGTTGAGCTCTATTTTGAAGGGGTACAGTGAATGGCCTTGCTTGAGCAATCTCGAGAGAGATGAAGAATCACTTTATCAAGTATGTATGCCATATTTGCTAGTTTAAGAGCTAGAATGCGGACATCGAGTATATACCATGATTGTGTGATCATCTCTATGCATCAACAAACTCCATTGGACATATTTATTCAGCTTGTGCATGGCCTTTGATTTTCACTATTTTTCATTGCACAAAAAGGATAATTCTTTTGGGCATGCATAGGTCTTCATTTTAAAGAGCTGCGTTGATAATTTTTTCATGCTTGGTTAAAACTGCGCACTAAAATTTGATTGTACATTTTTAATGCTTGCTTTAAACGAAAAACCCCTACATACCACTAAAATCTGAGCTTCTTGAATGATTGAGAGTGTGAGGTCCCCTCCCCGTCTCACCTAGACAGAACTGGAGGACACCTGATGGTTGCTAGATCCTATGCGGAAACAAACAAAAAAATTGGCTAAGAAGAAAAAGAAGACCAGTGGATGGTCTCTCATCACTTAGTGAATTGAGTCCAAGCCACTAGGGAAAAGGAGTCTAGCTCTGTCCCGCAGGGGAAGCGTAATTTCGTACTATCGGTCCTATTCTCATCTTCCAGGAGCAGAAGTAACCTCAGTGCCTTTTTTCCCATAATTTTTAGAGGCACGTACACCGAGTTCCTTCCGCTCTGGCGTAATGAGCTATCTAATGACGTGCTCTATTGTGCAGGGAAGAGAGTTCCTGACTAATCACGACCACCCATCTCATAGGCTTTGGAAACCTGAGCCAAGCCCCCAATTTCCACCCCGCACTCACACAGAGTCTTGTGTGGCCTAATTACTAACACATTGTTGTTCAACACTTAGGGTTCTTTTTATATATCCTCGACACAAGTTCGTTAAGACAGCCCTTCAAACATTGTCAAATCGGCACCAAAACATATCTTTCCTAGGAAAAATACTCAACAAACAATATTTCATTAAAAATTCCAATGTCATGGAGTCGTGAGGACCTCCAACGAGGGTTAACTCCACCCGTTGTCAACTGCATGTCCATACAACCAGTCCATGATTCTGCCCAATTCATGGAGTAACTCTCCGGGTAAAAATCATGTATCCACCGCATAGAAAGCAAGCCATGGACATATCCACCGCAAGTCGTGGATTTAGCTCCTGCGATAACTTCGCGAGCTACCGCCCTCTGATCAGTAGGGGGTTCAGACTAAATCAACATTGGAATAATGAATGAAACTTGCTTGAGATTGTTTTTCCTACCAACCATTCTTTCCTACTTCCAAGCAGTCTTTCCATAAAGCATTTCTTTCCTATTTACTTCAACTTAAATTTAAATAAAATCTTTAAAAGATACCAATGCCGTTGTCTCAGTTGGATTTCCAACATAGTTTGGGAATTTAAACATTCTTAAGTTATCATAATGCAATGTTTATGTAAATACAAAAATTAAATTCATCCAACCTCATGAGCTTTCTCCTCGATGCCTCGTGAGATGGCCGGATTTTCTTCTCTCATCGGTGCTTTACCGTTGTTCACCATGTTGCTAGTTCCCACCTCGCGGTCGTTAGCACCACCAAACTGGGTTCTCTTGGGGGCCATATCTCACTACTAAGATTAGTTCTTTCGGAGAAACAAGAGACTATGCGTAATTCCCACAACAAAAAATGAGAAAACTTGACAAGGAATAAGCTTATTCTTACACATAATGTTAGATTAAATGCCAAGCCTTCATACTGCAAGTATGCAAGCTAACTCAAGAATGCCACAAGATGATTATGTCTTAATAACTCATACCTCATCCTAAGATTATCATAAACTTCCTTCGTATGCAACATGAGATCAAGATTACTGTACTAATTAAATGAATCATTATAACATACAATGGTAGACTATAACCATGAAAATACCCAATATAATAGATGATTCATACACAATTTGCTAAAGCAACACAATACCCTACTTGTACATCTTTTTTTTGTATGCAAGAAGTCTCATAATTATGTCCTAATTTCATGGGAAAATCAAGGGTTTAATTCCTTGATTAATCCTCAATTTGGATGCACAAAAATATCACCATATCTTAGAGAATCATAGGTGAAGAGCTTTATGCACAACATGCATAACTACTAATGATGACTATATCCATAAACTCATGCTTAATTAAAGGAAAATTAACTATCTTTAAGAGCAAGGTGCTCCTTAACCTAAAAATGGAAATAAAATCAATGGATGGAAACCATTGACAATACCCCACATATAATAGAGAATAGATTATTGAACGATGTAGCGAGCTAGCATAATTAAGCTTGACATAGGAATCCTCTAGAGAAAAGAGACTATGGAGCAATAGGATTAACAGACATATAATTAAATTACCCTCAATTAAGACCTCCTCTGTGTGTTATGTGATGTAGAAAGGCTTCACAAAAGAATGATATGGCAGCAACACTCCCTTGCACTGACTTGGAAATTGTGTGTAAAACTGGGTGGGAATGCTCCTTATACAAGCTTCTGGGGGTTGCTTGATGGCCAAGGCATGCCCATACCTCCCTTGCTTGCCCCCTCTTGCCAAAAGGAGAAGTAGGGGTGTCACAACCCTCTCACTAACCACTTGAGGTGTCCCCTTTTACCTAAATTAAGTGATACACCTCTCTAGTCCATACTTAGCCTCCATGCCACATTCCCATACTTGACCCAACACAAGGCTACCTATACACATGACCCATGGCCATACATGATGGGGTTACATGCCCATGAATACTCATGACCATGCATACCCATGCATGCACATCCTAATACGTGCCAAATGCTAACCTTAGGCTTACCATATCTATACTAACCCAAATTTAATTCTGGAACTTGCTAACTCAAGATAGACCTGGAGATAGCAGATACGACTACCTGCCATAAATAGCAACTTCCAATGTCCGGACCCTATTTTTAAGGAAATCTGGGTCGGTGGACGGTTTGAAGAGCTAGTCGACCTTAGACCATGCCGAGGGTCAAAAAATTTCTATTTTTGGAAAATTTTCACAAAAATTGAATTTGACCAGAATTAAAAGTTTTACAAGGATCACAACATAAAAATGACATCTGATCACTGAAACCTACTAAAAATAGCATCTTTTGTCAAACTGATATTTAGTCCTAAAATTTTACATAGGTAACCCTGTTCTAGGGCAGGTAGAGACCTTACATTGTGCCCAACATGAAAGAATTGAGATGCCCTCATCTCAAGGGTAAGTCTGGGTAATCCTTCTGAAGTGTTAGTTGATCTTCCCACATTGTGTCTTCTTCTGGAAAGTCCTTCCACTTGACTATGTTCGATAATGTTCCTATTCCTTAGTTTTCTTTCCCGCGTCTCAATGATGTAATCAGGTTGTAGCTCGAGAACGCCTTGAGTAGGAATAACAACTTGCTCTGCATCGACAAGATAATTGGGATTGGGAATATAGGGTTTAAGTAAACTCACGTGAAAAACGTCATGAACTTTAAGGTTTGAGGGTAATTGGCACTTGTAAGCTTGGTCACTTACAACCTTTACAATCTCATAAGGTCCACAGTATCTTGGGCTAAGCTTCTTGAATTTTCCTAAGGATAGATTAGTCCTCTTGGGTCTAACCCTGAGAAATAATTTGTCGCCTAACTTAAAAGTTCTTTCAGATCTTTTTTTGTTTGCATGATGCTTCTGTCTGTCCTGGGCTGCTTGAATATCCTTGCGAATTGCCCTAGTCTGCGCTTCCATATCTTGTAACATTTGCTTTGAGGCTTCCACTTTAATAGTTGGATCAAAAAAGTTCAGTGGAGCTATACACTCTTGTCCATAGAGTGCCTTGAATGGTGACATTCCTATGCTTCTATGATCGAAGGAATTATAAGCATATTCTACTAAAGGAAGATATTGGATCCATTTCCTTGGCTCTTGTGAACAATAAGCTCTAAGAATATCCTCGATTACTTGGTTCACCCTTTCAGTCTACCTATCGGTCTGAGGATGACGGTCTGAGGATGATATGTTGTACTGAAGCATAGCTGAGCTCCAATTGCTTGAAAAGAGAAGTCCAAAACTTTGAAGTAAACTTTGCATCTCTATCATTGACGATTCTTCTCGGTAAACCGTGAAGTCTAAAGATTTCCTTGATGAAAACCCTACCGATGTCAGGAGCACTGTAGGTCGTCTTGACAGGTATCAAGTGAGCCACCTTAGTGAGCATATCGACAACCACAAATACAGAGTCGTAGACTCTGGCAGAAGGTAATCCAGTGAAAAAATCCATACTGATACACTCCCATTTTATTTGAGGTATATCAAGAGGTTTGAGTTCCCCGGGAAGCTTGATTCGTTCGGCTTTAATTTGCTGACAAGATAAACACTGTTTTACGTAACGAAGAACATCACCTTTCATTGCTGGCCAAAAATAACTTCTTCTGACTGCATTCAAGGTTTTTGCATACCCTGGGTGTCCCGAAGTCGGGCTATCATGAGCCTCAAATAAAATTGCTTTCTTTAGTGCTGGATCCTTAGGTATATAAAGTCTTTGACCAAGATAAAGAAATTCCCCTTGAAGAGAATAGTCTTTAGCCGGTGATAGCCCACTTTCGAAAATCAAAGAAAAAAAAAGGAAAAAAACTTATTCCCCCCCCCCCCCCGACGGGCATTGGATAAAATAACACACACACACTCTCTCTCTCTCTCTCTCTCTCTCTCTCTCTCTCTCTCTCTCTCTCTCTCTCTCTCTCTCTCTCTCTCCCTCATTTCCCCTACATACCCCTCCCTAATATCCTCTCTCCCTCTCTCCCGATTTACCCCCACTCTCATTCCCCCCCCCCCGGCCAGGCGAAAGCTTTGAGCACTCACCCCCCCGACTCCTCTTTCGTGCTCCCTCTGTGTGAGCCACATGGAACCCCCCCCCCCCCCCCCCCCCCCCCCCCCCCCCCCTCCGCTCTCCGTATTCTTATACTCACCCTTTACATTCCCCCCCCCCCCCACTTCCCCCCCCAACTCTCATTACCCCCCCCTTGGCCCGCTAATATTCTTTCCCCGACCCCTCCCCCCTCTTCCCCACCCGCTCGCCTCACCCTCCCCTCAGCTCATTCCCTCCCCCTTGGCCCGCTGATATATTCCCTCACTCCCACCCATTGACTTGCTTCCCTCCTCTTGTCCTCAAGCTCCCATGCAAGACAGTAGAACCCCCCCCCTCTCTCTCACCCACACATCTCCCCTACCCCCCCCCCCCCCCCCCCCCCCCCCCCTCTTCCTTCACTCTCTTGTCCGGCGGCCCACAAGGCATGGCCCTCCTCCCTCTATTCCCTCACACTCTCACACTCTCCCATGAGCCTGTGAAGGCGCCGAAAAGTCTCCCTCTCTCTCCCTTATCCACACACACTCCCTCCCTTACACACCCTCTCTACCCACATACCCTATCCCTCCCTCTCCCTCACAATCTCTCTCTCTCAGCACAACAGGACCATTATCTCTCTCTCTCTCTCCATCTCAGGCGCTCAGGCCGCGCAGAAAATCTCTCTCTCTCTCTCTCTCTCTCTCTCTCTCTCTCTCTCTCTCTCTGTCTCCTTCTCAGGGACAACGGCAGTATAACCTCTCTCTCTCTCTCTCTCTCCACAAACACACACACACACACACACACACACACACACACACACACACACACACACACACACACACACACACACACACACACACACACACACACACACACACACACACACACACACACACACACACACCATTACCCTCCCCCCCCCCTTGGCACTGTGCACGAGCCGACAACAGGGTCACCCTCTCTCTCCCACCCGGGCACTCACGCACTGCAACAGAACATACACACACACACAGTACACACACACACACTGCACACACACTCAAGCTCTCTCTCTACCCCATTTCCCCCCCCCCCATCCGCCTCGCGCAGTAGAAGGCAGGCAGCCGGTTGTCCGCCATCAACGAAAAATAAAATAAAATTGTACATATATAAAGCCCCTTCCCACACACGTTTTCGCGCACATACATACATATACATACACACACACCTGCCCTCATGCACGAATACATACACACACACGCGCGCGCGCATATATGCATCGCATCACAAATACAAAGGAAAAACGACTACAACATTGACGAATAAAGAAGAAGGATCCAAAGCACGCGTCGCCAACAACAAAAAAAAGAAAATGCATCGAAGGCATGCCCCGGCCGACTCCGAAAAGAAGTACGCTCGACATCGATGCACCGGCAGCACACCATTCGCCGGCAACACGCAACCACGACGCCATCCCAGTAATTTATAGGTTATTTTCATCATTATCTTCAGTTTTCACACAAGCCATTGTAAATTTCCACTTTTTTATAAATATCCTCTCTCTAGGTGATGGTCACAAAGGCCCACTTAGAGATTCCCATCTTTTAATAACCTCCCAAAACAAAGTAAGGGTCAACCACACCGGGCCCACCACTTGCTTTGTCTCCCCGATTAAGCTTACCCTAACCACACTGGGATTACCATAATCCAAGCAGCCAACACCTATAAATTGGCACTGAGAGATCAGTATCGGGGGGGGGGGGGGGGGCAATTCATGAGGAGCCAAGCATTTGGTAGAGTGTAGTGGGAAGGATTGACACTATCACCATCATGGGAAGGGGGGCTTGTGTGTTGGGTTTGCCTTGGGAATTGCACCATGCGCAGGGAACCACATCCATCTCTTGACTCCCATGGTCGATGCACACACGTATGCACGCCCTTGGTAGTAAGTATTCACAATCATCGAGTCGTTTTAGAGAACGCACCAAGTAGGTTGCACCACCTCCTCTCTCTACCTCTCTACCACCATGGCGTGCCATTTTGTAAATATTGCAGAAATAATTCACCCTCACACCCCCAAGGGTTTTCATCATTTGCCAATTTCTCTCTCTCTCTCTCTTTCTCTCTCTCTCTTTCTCTTTCTCTCTCTCTCTCTCTCTCTCTCTCTCTCTCTCTCTCTCTCTCTCTCTCTCTCTCTCTCGGTGTGTAAGTTTGCGGTGTTCATATCATTGTGGTTTGTGTCCTAGCCGCTCAAAGCTAGGTGGTGCCCCCTGTTCAGTTTACCGTGGCAGTCTTGAGGCACGCCATTCGGCCCCCGTCGTTTTAGAGGCCGTCGGGGTTTGGGGTCCGCTTTGCGTCCGTCATTTGGTGCCCCCACGGAGGAGGGCTTTTCTAAGACCCTTCAGTTTACAATGCTAAAAGTGACACCCACTATCAATCATGGAAGAATGGCTGAAGGAATTTTCTAACTGGAGGACAGAAGAAGAGGAGACGAAGGAGGCACTAGCCGCCTTTATTGAGGTGCTACTACCAGGCTGTAGTGTCGTCAGCATTCAAGAGGTAAATTCTCCATCTCGTGTCGTTCATTCTAACTATAAATCGAAAGCATCAAGTGGGAGGTTGGTGAAGTTCCATCACTGTTGAGCCAAGACACAAGGCACACTGTCAATGAGTGCCAGCAACGAAGGCAGCGAAAGGGCTGAAGTCATCTACATCGACATTCATCGCGAAGAAATCATTCACATCAAGGAAGAAAAGCAAACAATGAGACCTCTTTTCCCTAAAGAAACTGCAGTCAAAGATATAACTCCAAAGTGGCTCAAAGGAGCTGCTCGAGCCAAAGGCAAGGAGAAGGTAAGCTAGTCTGGAAACACATGACCCCGAAGGGAGAAGCATCTGGCCAAGCAAGTGATTCAAGCTCAGAAAGCCGGGTTGTACCCACTTTGTCAAGGAAGAAGTCATCCGAAGCTAAACGGCGGAAGGTCGCCTATCGATTTGCACGACGCATGCGAGTGCTACCAATCCACTTCGACAATCCGGAAGAAGAAGTGGTAAGAAGATTCCCATGTCCTAGAGAAGAGTGGTTCGGCTACTACTCTCATTGTTTTGGGAAGCGAGTGGAGGACCTTCCTCCTCTCCCTGTACAACTTATCCTGGAGAAGCTCTCTACCACGGGAGAAACCCAGTGGGCTGGGGATGAGTTGCAACTAAATGGAGTAGAATTCATGTAACACACCGATTACGGAAATTACCTGAAATTGCTCTTAGCCGAGAGGCTAGGAGTGGTCAGACGCATCGCCATCACCCCGTACGTGTCGAGCAACGAAGGAAAGGTAAAGCCCATGAAAGGTGACGACCTCTTGTGGATGTGCCGACTCATCAACACTGGCACGGTAGGAGTTTAAGTAAGTATTCCACCCTCTGTGCATAATGGAAAACGGGCCGACGGCATTCCCGTTCAGATTCCTGCAGCATATGCATGTGAATATCTATGTAGATAGGAAAGTCTTCTACCAACAGAAGATCGTATACCTATTCGATGCGGTGGTACTAGGAGAAATCCTCAGTTCCCCGAACCCTATCATTCTTCCCATATTAGATTACCATCATTCCTTTAATGTCTCTATTTTTATCCTGTTTTAACCTATCCATCCACCCCTGTAAAAAGCCGCTATGAGCCGCTACTGTTGATGTAAAAGGAAAAAAAAGGTTTGTAATTTCCTGAGTCACCACCATGGCAAGTGTTTCTTTCCCCACGTTCAGTGGAAAGAAGGGAGAGGATCTCACCACCAACTTTTTGGATGAGTTCGACATTGCTTGTGTCGTCTCCAACAAAGATGACGACGTTTCACGACTTATAATTTTTCCTCTACTGATGAAAGTAGAGGCCAAGTCCTGGTATAATGCATTGCCCCAGGCTACCAAGAATGCATGGGATGTGTTAAGGGCTGCTTTTGTAAAGAGGTTTGGTGGAGGCACAACCTTGGAGAAGCTATGGCAGCTACTGACAGAATTAAAGCAGGGAGGCCTACTGGAGTATGCCACCTACGAGTCAAAGTTTGTGGACTTATGGGAGAGATGGGTTGCCTCACTGAAGGAAGGCGAAGGAGCGCCTAATTTCCTATAGAAGGACCATTTCATTGCTGGTCTATGGTCGCTGCTTAGAGAGAAGGTAAAGGGAAGGTTTCCTGCAACATATGAGTTGGCAGTCAAAGTAGCCTGCCTTAAAGACAAGAAGCTACACATGCAAGCAAGAGTAAACGAGTCAGAGGAAAGAAGCTCGGCCCGACCAACC
Source organism: Adiantum capillus-veneris (assembly GCF_014529385.1). Taxonomy (NCBI): domain Eukaryota; kingdom Viridiplantae; phylum Streptophyta; class Polypodiopsida; order Polypodiales; family Pteridaceae; genus Adiantum; species Adiantum capillus-veneris. The sequence continues at coordinate 100,426,427 of NC_140936.1, forward strand.
CCAGTGGCTACAACAGCCAATCATAGAGTCCAATCGCAGGAGGCATCAGAAGAACAACAGGATCTACTGAGTCGCATCACCACCCAACTAGAGAGTTTATCTGTGCATCTGGTGCAGCAAGGGCATGCATCTGGCAGAAACCCAAAACAAGGAAGGGGACAACGAAGGCAGAACCCAGAGTACCACTGTTACAAATGCGGGGAAGATGGCCATGGAATGTACTACTGCCCACACCCTAGGAAGCATAATTTCAATAGAGGGGGGAGACAGAATCAGATCTCTCCGCGAAGAGCAAGACCACCACCACCTAGGAAGCCAGGACCAATCCCACCGGTCCAAATCCTTCGACCACCTGTACAACAGCAACCACCACCGCAACCTCTCATCTCGCCACTACCCCCCCACCTGCTGTGAACCAAGCGGTGAGTGTTATTAGCTTAGAGGCTAAAGGGAAGGCGAAGGTAGAAGAAACATCTCGAGAGAAGCACAAAGGAGAGGTGAAGGTAGAAGAAGTGGATGCTATGGGAGTGAAACGTGCGAGGCACGAGGAGGCATTTCAAAGAGAAGAGGAGATGAAAGGGAAGGCCGAGTCTAGCAAGCAAGCAGCTAAACCACGTCGGAAGATAGACATCGTGGACTTCTCACTAGGTGAGTATGCAAAACCCTATGACTTAGTTCAGGATGTGTTAATGCAGGGCCCGAAGATAACTTGGCCCCAATTACTCCACCTTGCACCCAGAATGAGGAGGCAATGGACGAAAATGGTAAGTACCAGGAAATCAAGACCCAGGATAGTTGGGGCTATCTCTGGGAAGGATCTTGACGACATCCTGCTAACCATGGATGGTCACATCAAGGGGCAACGGATTTCAAACGTCTACATAGATGGTGGCATGCAAATATGCGTCATGAGTGAGAAGATGATGCACCATCTAGGTCTAGAGGTAAGTAGGCTGGCACCCTGCCGAGCCAAGATGGCAAACAATGTAAGAGTGAAATGCGTAGGCATTGTAAATGCGGTCAAAGTAAAAGCATTCAATATAGAAGTGGAGGTAGACATCTTCGTCATGCCACACAAAGGGGAGGGCTACCCCATCATTCTTGGGAGGCCTTGGCTTATGGCTATGGAAGCTAAACAAGGCTGGAGCACCGGGATGATCTAGATGAAGGATGCTAAAGGGAAGTCCATATTCTACGACATGAGGATTGGAAAGCAGCACAACATGATTTTGGAGGCTTGAGAAGACGAGTCCACAAGCGACTACTCGTCTACCTCAGGAGAAGAGACGACCACCACCGACGGAAGTGACAGTAGCATCGAAGTAATGGGAGTCATTCTTAAAGACCTAAACAGATTAACACAATCTGAAACAACCTCAACAAACCAAGAGGGATCATCAGGTATGCAGTCCTTGGAGAATGCAGGTAAGCTACAAAAAATGGTCTCAAATGAGTTAACCAATGAAGAAAGGAAGGAGTACGTCTCCATGCTAGGTAACTTCACTACTTTGTCATTGATGGCTATGATACGATCATAGGAATTACAGTAGTACAACACCACATAAAGCTCAAGGAAGGCAATAAACCCGTAGTACAAAAGCTTAAAAGACTTGGAGTAATCCAACAAGAGGCATTGCTTAAAGAAGTGAGAAGTTTGCTACAAGCACGTTTCATCTATCCTGTTGAAGACTCAGAATGGGTCTCCCCAGTAGTAGTCACACCAAAAAAAAATGGTAAGTGGAGAGTCTGTGTGGATTATAAACCTCTCAATGTAGCCACGAAGAGGGACCACTTTCCTCTCCCATTCCAGGATGAAATACTCAATGAAGTGGCAGGTCACGAGCGATACACAGTATGCGATGGCTACTCAGGATACTTCCAGATTAGCATTGCGGAGGAGGATCAGAAGAAGACAACCTTCATCACACCTTGGGGATGTTTTGCCTACAGAGTGATGCCGTTTGGCCTCATTAAGGCCCCGGCCACGTTTCAACGCTATGTGACTTTTGTTTTCCAACCCTACTTTGGAACATCAATACAGGTTTTCATAGATAATTTTTGCATTTATAGCTCACCAGCCCTTCATTTAAGAAACGTCTATGATGGCTTAACCAGGCTGCAAACCTTGGGTGGCCAACTCAACGTGGACAAGTGTCATATTGGTGAGACCAAAGTCACTCTCCTTGGTCATGTAATTTCAGCAAAAGGAATCGAGGTTGACCCGAGCAAGATTTAGGCTCTGGTATCTTTATCATCACCCACCGCCGTGGTTTCTTTCCTTCAGAAGGTAAGATACTTAAGCAAGTTCATTCACCTGCTATCTCAAGTGGTCCTTCCCCTACAACAACTCACCCATAGGGATGTTTTCTCATGGAGTGAAGAGAACGAGCAGCAATTTACTGAGGTAAAGAAAATCCTAGCTAAGCTTCCCCCTATTTCACCTCCTAAGTGGGACGAGCCATTTTATGTGAACCCTAGTGTGGGAAGTGATACACTCGGAGCAATGCTAATGCAAAAGGACCCCAAAACTTCTTTCATGCGCCCTATTTACTTCTCTAGTTGGGTCATGACCCCATCAGAAAAAGGATTTACCGAAGTAGAACACATGGTTCTGGCACTAATGTTTGCTACCACAAAGTTCCGCTCCTATCTCCTGCCTAGACCCTTTGTAATCCTGACAATGGAGGAGGTTTTCCCATATGTAATGTGACACATGGATGTCTCATCTAGGATCTCAAAGTGGTTAATTAGACTACAAGAGTTGGACTACGCTATGCAAGTAGAAAACTCCACCAGGGCTAGTTTAGTAGGAATTCTCACTCATCGCCATTATGAGAAGAAGCTGAAGGTCAACACGGAAGCAAAGGAAGAAAAACCAACGATAGAAAGTCCTAGGCTAGAGAGAGCTCACTCTCTTTTCTTTGACGGAGCATACAAGAGAACAATGGATCAGTTTGCAACAGGCATGGTCATTTTCAATGAACAGCAAGAAAGAGTATTCTCCATGGGGCAGTTATTACACTCCCACTCCAAAAATGAAGCAGAATATGCAGCCCTAATTCTTGGGTTGGAACAATGTATTTCACAAAAAATTCAGTGCCTAAATGTGTTCGGCGACGCTTTGCTTTTGATAAGGAAAATAAATGGCACTTGGGATTGCAAAAATCAGGTTTTACTTGGTCAACTTCGCCAAGTTAAGGACCTTCTAAAGAGGTTTGAAGCAGTGAAACTCTTCCATGTCCCCAGAGCAGAAAATCAAGAGGCAGATGCGCTAGCTAAAGAAAGAATACAAGACGTTCTCGTAGGGGCAATCAAATTAAAACTACCCCTCTTCCAAGAATACAAGACGTTCTCGTAGGGGCAATCAAATTAAAACTACCCCTCTTCCAAGGTAGTGATGCTATGCCTGATATAATCAATTTTCTAGATACAGGAGAATGTCCAGCAGGACACACCAAAGGCCAAAAACAGTGGCTGGTAAGGAAGGCTACTAGGTACCGCCTTATAGACGACCACTTGTATTGTAAGGGCAAAGATCAAATTCTCAGGCGGGTGCCAACCTCCAATGAAATCACAGAGGTAATTTCAAGTTGCCATGACGGCGTCTGCGGTGGTCATTTTGCTCTAGATATCACCAGTAGGAAGATTCTATAGGCAAGATACTTTTGGCCTAGTTTGAACAGGGATGTACACCATTGGTGTAAAACATGTAAGGCTTGTCAAGTGGCGAGTGATCGCACATTAACCTACGAGCCACAAACCCCTATCATTTCATATGGTCCTTTTGAGAAATGGGGAATAGATGCAATCGGTCCTTTACCAAGGGCCCAATCAGGTAAACTGTACATCATAGTGGGTGTAGACTACATGAATCGATGGGCAAAAGCAACGGCCATCACCCGCATTACAGCCCAAGAGGTGGCAAAGTTCATTTTTGAGCATATCGTTTGCTGTTTTGGCACTCCTCTTGAGATAATATCAGATAGAGGACCAGGATTCAGAGGTGATTGGGTGGGAGAACCGATGAAAAGGTTAGGCATCACACGTCGGCATTCCACACCATACTATCCACAATGCAATGGTCTGGTAGAGAAGGTAAATGGAATGATTTGCAAAATCATCACAAAACAGGTGAAAAACCACACAGGGGACTGGGATAAACATCTCATGGCAGCTCTTTGGGCCTACAGAACAACGTTCCAAACATCACTAGGTTTCACTCCTTTCCATCTAGTTTATGGGAAGGAGGCAATTCTACCCATTCAGGTACAAATAGCCAGCTTACGAGTCTTGGCTAGCCAGACACATCGTCCAATTGTAAACCTCCGAAACCACATCTTGGATCTGGAGAGACTCCAACTTGATAGGGAAGAAGCAATCAATCACTATGCAGCACAGGTAGAACGACGTCGGCTCACTTTCAATCAAGGGCTTAAAGAAAAGGGACCGGAAAAAGGCATGTTAGTACTGCGATACGACAACAAATTTGACACTAGGAAGGATAAGAAATTTCAACCCAGATGGGAAGGGCCATTCATCATCAAGAAACGCTATGACAACGGTAGCTATAAGCTGATGGGAGAATTCACAAGGAAGGATAAGAAATTTCAACCCAGATGGGAAGGGCCATTCATCATCAAGAAACGCTATGACAACGACAGCTATAAGCTGATGGAAGCAGATGGGAGAATTCACAAGACTAGGGTCAATGGATGGAGACTAAAAAGGTATTTTCTTAGGTTTGACCCAGGATTCGTGCTAGACATTCCAGAAGAGGGAGAACCCTCTAACTCTACAGCTGAAAAAGCAGAAGAAGGGCCAGAAGCATGAATGCCTCTAGCAAAAGGGAGAGGGCTAATGATAGCCGACTTTTGAAAATCAAAGAAAAAAAAAAAGAAAAAAAACTTATTCCCCCCCCCCCCCCCCCACTCTCATTACCCCCCCCCCCTCGCCCGACGGGCATTGGATAAAATAACACTCTCTGTCTCTCTCTCTCTCTCTCTCTCTCTCTCTCTCTCTCTCTCTCTCTCTCACTTTCCCTACATACCCCTCCCTAATATCCTCTCTCCCTCTCTCTCGATTTACCCCCCACTCTCATTCCCTCCCACCCCCCCCCCCCCCCCCCCCCCCCCCCCCCCCCCCCCCCCCCTTGGCCACGCGAAAGCTTTGAGCACTCACCCCCTGACCCCTCTTTTGTGCTCCCTCTGTGTGAGACCCATGGAACCACCCCCCCCCCCCCCCCCCTCCCCCACTCTCATTACCCCCCTTGGCCCGCTAATATTATTTCCCCGACCCCTCCCCCCTCTTCCCCACCCGCTCGCCTCACCCTCCCCTCGGCTCATTCCCTCCCCCTTGGCACGATGATATATTCCTTCACTCCCACCCATTGACTTGCTTCCCTCCTCTTGTCCTCAAGATCCCATGCAAGACAGTAGAAACCCCCCCCCCCCCCCCCCCCCCCCCCCCCCCCCTTCCTTCTTGTCCGGCGGCCCACAAGGCACGGCCCTCCTCCCTCTATTCCCTCACACTCTCACTCTCTCCCATGAGCCTGTGAAGGCGTTGAAAAGTCTCCCTTTCTCTCCCTTATCCACACACACTCTCTACCCACATACCCTATCCCTCCCTCTCCCTCACAATCTCTCGCTCTCAGCACAACAGGACCACCCTCTCTCTCTCCATCTCGGGCGCTCAGGCCGCGCAGAAAATATCTCTCTCTCTCTCTCTCTCCTTCTCACGGACAGCGGCGGTAGTAGAACCTCTCTCTCTCTCTCTCTCTCTCTCTCTCTCTCTCTCTCTCTCTCTCTCTCTCTCTCTCTCTCTCTCTCTCTCTCTCTCTCCATACACACACAGACATACACCATCACCCTCCCCCCCCTTGGCGCTGTGCACGAGCCCACAACAGGACCACCCTCTCTCTCCCACCCAGGTGCTCACGCACCGCAGCAAACCATACACACACACACACACACAATACACACACACCATTCCTACACACACACACACACACACTGCACACACACTCACGCTCTCTCTCTACCATTTCCCCCCCCCATCCGCCTCGCGCAGTAGAAGGCAGGTGGCCGGCCGTCCGCCATCAACGAAAAAAAAAACAAAAAAATAAATAAAAATATATATTGTATATATATAAAGCCCCTTCCCACGCACGTTTTTGCGCACACACATACATATACATACACACCTGCCCTTATGCACGAATACATACACACACACACACACGCATATACGCACCGCACCACAAATACAAAGGAAAAATGACTATGACATCGATGAATAAAGAAGAAGGATCCAAAGCACGCGCCGCCAACAAAAAAAAAGAGAAAATGCGCCGAAGGCATGCCCCGGCTGACTAAAAAAAGAAGTACACTCGACATTGATGCACCGGCAGCACACCATTCGCCGGCAACACACAACCATGACGCCATCCCAATAAATAGGTTATTTTCATCATTATCTTCAGTTTTCACCCAAGCCATTGTAAATTTCCACTTTTTTGTAAATATCCTCTCTCTAGGTGATGGTCACAAAGGCCCACTTAGAGATTCCCATCTTTTAATAACCTCCCAAAACAAAGTAAGGGTCAACCACACCGGGCCCACCACTTGCTTTGTCTGACATTGATGCACCGGCAGCACACAACCACGACGCCATCCCAATAAATAGGTTATTTTCATCATTATCTTCAGTTTTCACCCAAGCTATTGTAAATTTCCACTTTTTTGTAAATATCCTCTCTCTAGGTGATGGTCACAAAGGCCCACTTAGAGATTCCCATCTTTTAATAACCTCCCAAAACAAAGTAAGGGTCAACCACACCGAGCCCACCACTTGCTTTGTCTCCCCGATTAAGCTTACCCTAACCACACTGGGATTACCATAATCCAAGCAGCCAACACCTATAAATTGGCACTGAGAGATCAGTATCGGGGGGGGGGGGGGGGGGGGGGGGCAATTCATGAGGAGCCAAGCATTTGGTAGAGTGTAGTGGAAAGGATTGACACTATCACCATCACGGGGAGGGGGGCTTGTGTGTTGGGTTTGCCTTGGGAATTGCACCATGCGAAGGGAACCACATCCATATCTCGACTCCGATGGTCGATGCACACAAGTATGCACGCTCTTGGTAGTAAGTATTCACAATCATCGAGTCGTTTTAGAGAACGCACCAAGTAGGTTGCACCACCTCCTCTCTCTACCTCTCTACCACCATGGCCTACCAGTTCGTAAATATTGCAGAAATAATTCACCCTCACACCCTCGAGGGTTTTCATCATTTGTAAATTTCTCTCTCTCTCTCCCTCTCTCTCTCTCTCTCTCTCTCTCTCTCTCTCTCTCTCTCTCGGTGTGTAATTTTGCGGTGTTCATATCATCGTGGTTTGCATCCTAGCCGCTCAAAGCTAGGTGGTGCCCCCTGTTCAGTTTACCGCGGCAGTCTTGAGGCACGCCATTTGGCCCCCGTCATTTTAGAGGCTGTCGGGGTTCGGGGTCTGCTTTGCGTCCGTCACCGGTCTAGAAGTTGCTTTCAGTCCTTCGCCTTGTTGAATCTGTGTTAACAGTCGTTGATATTCTGGGTCATTTGAAGAAGCTTCTCTAATTCTTTCTAGAATAGGATTATTGGGTATAGAGATAGCATTGAGAAAAGACTTATGGATGAGTCCATCCTCAACTACATTGTCCTTTTTCCCAGATCGGTACTTGATATCAAAATCGTACTCTTGAAGAAGTTCAATCCACCTCCTTTGTCTCATGTTGAGGTTGGGTTGCGTAAAGATCCACTTTAAGCTCTTGTGGTTGGTAACTAGATAAAATTTGCGACTGAAAAGATAATGTCTCCATAACTTCAATGCATGGATGACAGTGAGAAGTTCTAGATCGTGAGTCAAGTAGTTCTTCTCATGATCTCTGAGCTTGCGAGAGGTAAAAGCTACTAGTCTCCCTTCTTGAGTAAGAACTCCTCCTAAGGCAAGACTGCTGGCGTCGATCACAACTTCAAAATCCTTACCTGAAATCTGGAAGCTTTAGAATAGGAGAAGACACTGTTGAGCCAGCAGAGGATCACACCCACATTTTTGCTCACACCCATCATTTTGAAACCATTGATTGTAATAAATGTCTTTCCGACATTAATTTTGATTTGAGCCATTCATTAAGTAACGGGACTCAATTGAGTTTCCAGCTTGTAATCCCGAAGTAATTTCACCTGTTGATGTAAATAGTTAGAGATGTTCTCACCTCGAAGGCTGAGGTATATAAGCCAAAGTTTTGTAACATAAGGAGATTCAATTATTAATCAAAGTGAGTTTTGAGCGCCGTGACTGTGTCTGAGCAAGTGAGAGAGAGAGAGTCTTATCTTCTTGCTACGCGAGCTACGGAGCCGCCATTGAAGAAGCGACACCGCCATTGTGTTAGCAACGGCGCGAGCTACGGAGCCGCCATTGAAGAAGCGACACCGCCATTGTGTTAGCAACGGCGAGAGCTACGCACAGATACCAAGAGTGCGCGCTATCGGCTTCTATGTGTGGTAAGTTCCTACGAGCTTCGGTGTGATTTTTCTTCCAACTCGTGTGTCGGAATAGAGCGTGCAACATATCTATAGAACCACAACGAGTAGAGCTACACATTGGTACCATCGGGGTCAAGTTTCGGTCACCTGTATTTTTCGGCCTGTCTTCATACGCGTTTACCGCACGGAGTGGTTATAGGTTGATTTTGCAGTTCAAGTCTTTAGGGTGTTGTTCTTACCTAGTGTATAGACTTCCCCTTGAGTTTGAGATCGATTCAATGATTCTAGATCCTGTTTCGTATAGCATTCGTTCGTAGTACGGATTTCAGTCACTTGCGTATTTTAGAACTTAGATTTGATTTCCTTAGTAGTGATTGTCATTAGAAGGTCGAGTAGGTGATTTGACACCCACCTAGTTGTTTCCATGTGCCTGCAGGTCAAGCTCCATCCTCGTCTGCCAAATTCTGTTGTTGGTTGAGTTCTCGCTATTTAGCTTCCGCTAGCGGCGTAACCACCTTAACATTTGGCGCCGTTGCCGGGGACGAGAGCCCTAAGTAGGTGACCTTAGACTAATCCTATGAGGTGAGTCGTATAAACTACTTTGTATACTTTAGTTAGAAAAGATCTAGGAGTGGTGGACTCCGAAGGTCTCGAGAGATACTAGGAAGTGGGGTATTCCTGGGTCTTCCGTGTTGACCGTATTTTTAGTTTAGCTTAGATTAGATTGTTTTTGATGGTGTTTAAGTGGTTGTTGACATAAAAAGCATTTGCTACTCCTTGTGTGGTAGTAAATCTCTTCATATTTTCAATTGCAAAAAATCCATTTTATGATTAGAAGTAGCCTAGGTAGGGCCTGATTTGATCCTGATCTAGAGCTATCAATTGGTGTTCTATTTGCTTGATGTGTTTGATTGCATGTTAGATCACTGAAAAAGTCGCTTTGGTAGTGAAATATGCAATAAACAAAGTTCAGAAAAATTTTCTGTGTAACTGATTGTTGCTGAGCACTTAAAAGAGCTATTGGAAGAGTTCTGTGCTGAAAAACTGGAAATCTGCAACTTTAGACATCATACGCGTATGATGTCTTAGGACCTAAATAGAGACTAAAATTGAAAATTTGACATTGCCAGAGTGTTTAGAAGGGGGGTTTTACCCTAAGATCAACTTGAAACAAGGGCTTTAACACTCTCAGAAACCCAAAAGACCAAGTCAGAGAGCAAAAAAACGCAAAGAACAAGAAATTTTGATTCAGATCTTGTTTTTACATTCAAACCTGACAAAAACACTTGAAACTCGATTATAAACATTGGAGAAGGCTTAAAACAAAAAATAGTCAAAATCTGGGACAAAAGACATCATACGCGTATAATGTCTTTTGGCACTTCCACTGCTTATTTTTGAAATCTGACCTGACAAGATTGTTACAAACACTGTAGAAAGCATAAATATCAAGTTTGGACCCAAATTGATGAAAAAGACATCATACGCGTATGATGTCTTTTACCTAATTTTGGACATATTTTGATACTTTGCCAACACAGATCCATTGTAATAGCTATCTAGAGGCTATATTTCAAGTTTCATCCCAGTTGGATCACAATTGACCCAAAAAACAAGTCAAAAGCGGAAAATTTCCAAGAAAAGCCTAAATTAGCCATAACTTGCTCAAACAGAGTTCAAACTGAATTTTGTAAGTGAACAGAGCATAAAGGGGTCACTGAGAGTGAGCATAACCAAAATAGTCAAAATCTGTGAAAAAATACATCATACGCGTATAATGTCTTTTTCAGCATAACTGCGACAAAATTCTCACTTGATGAAACAGAAGTTGTCCAACTGACAAGATTAAACAGTTGACCAAGTATCAATCAGTTTGGATCAATTCTGACCACAAAAACTTGGGGAAAACAAATTGCCGAGACGGAAAAGTTACAGTCCTTTAGGGGAATTGATGAATTTGAGATCGGGCAGGAATCTCCGGAATAACCAACCAAAACAAGGGGAACTAGCAAGTGTCATATCAACCGAGGGAAGTGTAAACCAAAGTTGGGTGCAACCATTAGAACCGATCTTTGAAGGAAGTGTCTCTGATACTTCTTCGGAGAGGTCTTACGAGATTTTCACCGAACACGTGGAACACTCGAACAGGAACAACAGAAAAAATATGGCAGCAGGATCATCAAACCCTTCCGCCACCATGAAGCTATTGTTCATAAAATACCAGTACGACAATGAGCAAGGTGCAAAGATCTACAAAGATGGAATGGACCGCTATTGTGTAAAGATAGAAGAAAGACCTAGTGAGTTCAAGGACTTAGTGCCTGTGAGCTATAGCGGAGATAGATATCTAGATGACGAGGGTACCATGTACTTGGTAGTCCTAAACCCTAACATTGTGGACCAGTGGGGATTGATGGGCACCAAAGCCAAAATAGATGAAGAACTCGAGGAGAAAGCACCAATAATGAACTTCCCTAATGCGAGGTTAAGAAGAGAGAATGAAACTACAAGGATCAACACTGATAACATCTATGTGGGGCTATACAAATATAATAATGGGGAGCAAGATCTCTATTATAGATGTGAAGAACCCTACACCGGAGAGTTGACAGACAAAAAAAGACTCTATGTCTTTACCTACACAGAGGGATCAGAAGTGAAAATTGCCGCTTATGACAAGTATGGGAGGCAATACTCAACAATGGGCAAGAGAGAATTAGAAGGATATACATACTTTGGGGGACCACTACATCAGTATTATGTTACTTCTAGCTCACATAGACCAGCACCAACAACTGGAGTGCAAAACTCAAGGACAACAGGAGGACAAAGAACTCAGGTTGCTGACTCTTTCAGTCAACCTTGGGACTCGAAGCTCGGACCAATGGGATCATTACATTCCAAAGAGTCAATGGAGACGAATCGAGGTAGTGCAGTTCCAATCCCCACCTATACCACTCCAGGTCCAAGGTTTGAAGCGGAACCGTCACATTTACCTCCTAGTAGTAGATTCAGGACAGGGGAACCGACAAGGGTAACCCATGAAGTCCATGATGCTAGAGAAAGCTTTAGCCGGGACACAGGAGCAATGAGATTGGTAGCAGACCATAGACGTATGAGACCATCTCAAGTAGCCAAGTGTATGCCAAAGAAGTATGGTGGTTCAGGAGATCCGTATGCACATGTGTCACTCTTTAAGCAAGTCTTAAGAGCTGAGCAGATAACAGATTTCCATACACAATACGAGGGATTTGGTCTTACTCTAGAAGGTACGGCATTGACATGGTTTCAACCACTGAACATAGGGGGATTCCAGGACATTGACCATTTGCTAAGAGAGTTTGCTGAGGAATTCTCAAAACGAGGGATTTAAGCACAATACGGTCTCACAAATATATGCTTTTAAACAGAGAGAACACAATAAAGTGAAGGAAGCTTCACTTCGCTTCAAACAATACATTGAGAGATGTCCAGTACGTGAACGACCACAAGATGACAGACTATCTGTTCTCTTTATTGAGGGACTGAAACGACACTCTCAAGAAGGACTTGCACTTGAAAGCTTGTACAAGTTTCGAGCAAGTAACGAGAGAGGCATTGTACTTAGTGGATAACTGTACGGTTTATGGAGAGGTGTCAGCGGATACAGATTTTGCATCCAGTAGCTCCTCCTCCGTAGCGAGCGAGACTACCACTAAAAAGAATGTTCAAACAACAACCATGCCAAATGTAGAGCAAATGATAGAAGATGCTCTAAAAAGGATGGCACCATACCAAAAACCATTGCCAAAACACTGAAATGGTGTGCTATTGAACAAAAATGGACAAATCATCCAACAGAGGAGTGCTATTACAACAAAGGGTATGTAAGGGAGCGTCAGTATGCACCTCCTGCTCAATTAGCACCACCTCAGGTACATCCAGTACCTCGATACCCAACGGGAAATGTACCAGGACCTATGGGGATAGAAAGACCGCAACCGGTATTGGGACAACAACCACCTTTACCAGGAGCAAGACCAGTGGGCATTAGATATGCACCAACCTTAGAGAATCAGGAAGAACAAGCCTTAGTGCCTGTTCAAGCCTATTATGAAGAATCTGGTGCACACATGTCTCCAACTGTGTATTACCCACCAGAAGAACCCAAACAACCAGAACCATGGGGCATGATTGGGAATGTTGGAACACCAACAGTTACAAGTGCTTCTGATGAAGAGAGATACAATTTGGACGCAAGAACATTGATGTTCATAGCTCATGGAGGGTTAACAGGACAAAGACCATCCTATCCACAAAGGACGAATCAAATGGGACCAAGACCAGCACTAGGACCCTGTTACAAGTGTGGAGGTGACCATCTGATGAATGTTTGCCCACATACGGAAATCATTAGAATTAACGCTTATTGCACTGAGTGTGGGGTTACTCACTTCATTGAGGATTGTTCAAAGAATCCAAACAAAGTGCAAAAGACGACATTGAATATGTAGAAACTATTCCTACCAGCAGTGGGTCTGAAAATGAAACTCTGATACCAACGCAAGTTGTTACTAGAGCTCAAGCTAAGAAAACCACTAGAGAACCTGAGAATGGAAAGTTAGCGACTGAAGTGGTTAGTCAAGGACCGCGGAGTCAGAAAAAAACATGGAAAGCTAGAAAAGCACGCATGAAGTTGAGAAAGAACGTGAAGACGCTATTCTAGCTGAGGAACTAAAGCAAACTAAAGATAGATTAGAAAAACTTGAGAGTCAAAACGGGAAACGAGAGATGAGCCCGGAAAGAACGAAACAAAAGAGTATCAAAGAAACAACGAGCTTAAGCTCAGGGGGATCAGTGCTAGTCGACAAAGTACACGAACCATTGGACGCACTGATGAGAGCTTACGAAGCTAGGTTAAAGAACAACCAAACACAAGAACAGAGGTGGATGACATACCCAAACGCGGAATTGGAAAAGCAGAGACTTGAAATGTGCCAGAGAATGATCGAGACTGCACAAGCCTTATTAGAACCACCAAAAGAAACAATGAATTGTGGAACGGAAAACCCAATTCAGCAAGAGACTATCGTTTCACGGGTAGCTGAAAAGACTCCCAGTGCACAAAAGCCTGAAAATACACACAAGGATGACCGCATAGTGTTGAACACAACCGATCAGGAGATAGAGAGTTTTCATCCAGTCATACAGAGGTCTTACGGAAGAGATGAGGATTACAATGAATTTTGGAAACAAGTGAGAGAGGCAAACTTTGCAAACGAGCTAAGTTGCCAAGCTAATCAGACAAATTGGGAAAAGGACATCAGGAATCCTCCCATAGTGGAATTTGAGGCAGGATCTCAAGTGGACTTGGATCTGCAATCTTACTGGGGAGATGGGGGCTCTGTTAGAACAATGGAGAGCAAACCTCATTCACTGAAAACCTTACCTTCATACTTAGGAGAGTATGAAGCAAAATCCGAGATTAGAGCACTTCCCTCACGAAAATCTCATCAGAAAAAGTCATGGACTCGCAAGGATTGATAGAGATCTTGTCAACACCAGTGACATGCACTATCACTCTAGCTGAGCTTTTGAGGCTAAGACCACATATGTGGACCACTGTAGGAAAATGCTTGGAGAAATTTGGGATAAAAGACCCAACATCGAGACTGCAAGAGGGCATACAAGAGCTGAGCAAACCACAAAAGAACGCTAAGCCTGTACCCTTAAACAAGGTCGGAGAGTATTGCGAAGGTGAAGAGGGGAATACAACCTTACCAGTTGAATTCCAAGGAGTGAAGACGATGGCAATACTAGACAGCGGAGCTGGGGTAGCCATTGCTACAAAAGAAATCTGGAAAAAATGGGGGAAACCAGCAATAAGGAAGACTAGGTTGAAACTCCAATTAGCAGATGGACACATGGAGAAACCTATGGGGCTATTAGAGAAAGTTGTAGTGACATCTTGCGGCATTGAATACGAACATACTTTTGCTATTGTCGATTTTGGCAAGGAGAATAACTATGATATCATACTGGGAAGACCATTCATGAGACAGTTGAAAATGGTCCAAGATTGGGGCTACGATCACATATACCTGAGAAATATGGAAACCACTACACGTGTGAACCTGAAAGACCATAGCTACAAAGATGTGAAGCGAACACCGGTAGAGGAGTTTGATTCAGCTACTTTGGCAGGATCCGAATTTCCAGCTTGGTTAGGTAAACCCAAGGAGTTATGGATGTGTGGAGCTTCGAAATGTGGAAGTCTGAAACGAGAAGAATGTGTTTTAGAAAGGGCTATCGAAGACGAAACTTATGTAGGAGAACCCTTTCCAGAGGACACGTTTGAACCATTAGAATGGACACACATTCTAGCAACCCTAGATGTTTGTGCAATTCCGGATGGTCCCACAACGAAATTTTGCGACAAGGACGGGTACGACGTGGTTCCGTACTTCATGTTGAGAACTGTACTCGAAAAAGAAACTGAAAAGAACGATACACTGGAAAAGGAAGATGAAGAAGAGGTGTTTCACGACATTCCCAATCATCCAGAGTGGGGAAATGAAGCAGACAACGAGTCAACGGACAATTCAAGCGGAAACGAAGAAACTATAACGGATGTCCGATTTTATGATTTTCCGAACCAAACTAAACAACGCCAGAAACACTATAGAGCAAAGAAAAAAACAAAAGGGGTTAGAACCAATCCGATGCCTAGAATAAGAGGAAAAAATCAATTCCTAATGCTAGTAAAGGCTGAAGATTGTGTTAAGGACAAGATTTCTGGAAGAATGAGAGGCAATGATCAAAAGAGCTTACGAAAAGACAAAAGAGGCTCAAGAAATCAAGTTCAAAAGAATGGAACGAAAACTGAAACAGAAAAATCAGAAAAGAACAAGCGCAACAGAGAACACACGGAGTCCAAGTTAGAACGTAGAAACAAGTACAGAGAGCTCAAGAAAACTCTGAAAGAAGTTTGGACGACAGAAATTGAGAGTGGAGAGGACGAAAACGCCAAAATCAAGGAAAACATGGATGTTCCCTCTCACTATAGGAAATTCACAATAGAGGATAGGAAGGTGGTATTAACCCAACCTATTCGAGAGAGAAGGGAGAACGAATCTTATGACGGACCGGAGGATGCAAAAAAAGTTGATTTAGCAGCTCCAGGTGAGACCCTAGACCGGTGTACATAGCCACAGATTTGTCTCCAGCGAGGAAGAGAGACTTTTGAGTCTTCTCAGAGAGTATAGGGATGTGTTTGCATGGTCTTATAAGGACTTAAAGGGAGTTGACCCATCGATATGCCAACACACAATCCCACTGAAACAAGACGCAAAGCCTAGCAGACAGAGACCATACACATATAATGATACGTTTTGCTAAGCGAATCAAGGAAGAGATAGATAAGCTAATGGAAGCTGAATTCATATACGAGATTGAACACACCGATTGGGTATCTCCGATTGTGGTAGTACCTAAGAAGAACGGAAAACTCCGAGTGTGTGTCAACTTAAAGAAAGTGAATGCTGCAAACAATCAGGGACAATTATCCCCTGCCGATAACTGATCATGTTCTAGAGCGTGTATCAGGGAAAACAGCATACTCCTTTCTTGATGGTTTTTCAGGATATAACCAGCTAGCCATAGCACTGGAAGATCAACATAAAACAGCTTTTGCAACGGAGTGGGGAATTTATGCTTATCGGGTTATGCCTTTTGGTCTAACCAATGCTCCCGCAACCTTCCAGAGGCTGATGACGCATGCTTTCAAAGAATACTTAAGGCTGTTTCTAGAAATATACATGGATGACTTATGTGTACATTCTCTTCTGAGAGATGAGCATCTAGAACACCTAAGAAAAGTATTTGAGAAATGTAGGACATATCGCATTTGTCTCAATCCTGAGAAATGTGTGTTTATGGTCCGACAGGGCAGAATTCTGGGACATATTGTCTCACAAAACGGAATATCCACGGATTTAGAGAAGATAAAAGTTATAGTGGATATGCCTAGACCAACCAATGCGAAACAAGTACAGAGCTTTATGGGACATTGCGGATATTATAGACGATTCATTTACATGTACGCTATAATAGGCCAACCACTTTACAGGCTAATAGTGAACTTTGAATGGACAGAGGAGTGTGAGGAATCGTTCAAGAAATTGAAAGAGGCACTCATTACTGCTCCAGTCTTGAAATCACCAGATTGGGAGAAGATATTCCATGTGCATATAGATGCTTCGGCATATGCAATAGGATGCATTCTGGCTCAGCCAGAAGAAGGAAACATGGATTTTCCTATCTGTTACGCCAGTCGACAGCTCAACAATGCAGAGAAGAATTACACCACAACAGAGCGAGAAGGATTAGGAATGATATATGCTGTGAAGAAATTTCGGCATTATCTTCTAGCCAACAAGTTTGTGTTTTTTACGGATCACCAAGCCTTGCTCTACCTAGTGAATAAACCATGCAATACCGGGAGAATAGTGAGATGGTTCATTATCTTACTGGAATTCGACTTCACGGTAGAATAGTGATGATCATTATTATACTGAGATTCGACATCTTCGGTGAGTAGTAGAAGAGAAAGAATAAAGACCATGAGGATTCTTTCGCGATTGACGAATGGAGAAGACCCTATAGGAGTAGATGACGACATGCCACGCGTACTTGTTCAACATAGAAATGATACCGAAGTGGTCTCAAAATGTCGTTAACCTATTAACCTATGGAGGAGAGTTCGATAGAAGAGAATACAACCTGAAACATATTGCTATTCAGCAATCCAAGAATCTTCAATTGATTGCAGGAAGGTTGTATCAATTGGGAAATGATCATGTTTTACGACTATGCATCAATCCTGAGGAATATAATATATATCTGCGCGAAGCACATGTTCAGGAATGTGCATTTCATTGTTCAAGAAGGAACACATATAGGAATTTGTTACAATTGGGAGTCTATTGGCCAGGAATGAAAGAAAGCGTACATGAATATGTCACTGTATGTATTGTATGTTCATCAAAACCGCCAGCAGAGTATTCGACATTATATCAGATAATGATCGCTCCAGAATGGAGTCAGTATATTGTTGAATATCTCACAAATAGAACTTTCCCAGAAGGAACGTCAAAAGCTCGTCAGAAATCTGTAGAGACAGAAGCTAGAGATTACGCTTTAATAGGAGATCAACTCTATAAGAGAGGTAAAGACAACCAGCTTAGGATTTGCGCATCAGAGTCTGAGTATGTGATAATCCTGGAGCAAGCTCATGGAGGAGTAGGTGGAGGCCATTTCTCAGGTGATAAGAACAAAACTTGTCTTAGCCGCAGGAATATGGTGGCCAACATTACATATGGACGCTGAGGAATACGTTAAACGGTGTGATGACTGTCAGCGGACCAAAGTACCACTTAAAAGAGATGATATGCCGCTTAGACCAATGATGGGGGCAAGAGCTTTTGCAAAATGGGGGATTGATTATGTCGGACCCATTTCACCTCCTGCATATAAGACTCATGCACAATACATCATTGTGGCTACAGACTATCTAACAAAGTGGGTCGAAGCAAAGGCAACTCAAAAAGCAGATGCCAGGACCACGGCACAATTTCTATATGAATACGTCTTTGTACGATATGGATTGCCAATAGAAATTGTGAGTGATCGAGGCACACATTTTATAAATGAAGTGATAGAGATCCTTCTAGATGAATTCATGGTAATCCATAGGAAATCAGCCCCGTATCATCCACAAGCAAACGGACAAGCTGAAGCAACAAACAAAACCATATGCACGGTCCTTACGAAGATTGTATCTGAGTCGAGAACTGACTGGGACCAGAAGTTGCATTCAACATTATGGGCATATAGGGTAGCATATAAAACATCAATAGGAACGACCCCATATAACATGGTTTTTGGGCTAAATGCTATCTTCCAATAGAATTCTTGATTTCAACCTTAAGGGTGGCTAAGGATCTAGAGTGGACAGGGCACGAGCTTCTGATAGAATAGATGACCTGGAAAAGCTAGATGAGCTTCGCCTAAAAGCAGTAGCTTCTATCTACGCTCAAAAAAGGCGACAAAAGGAATTTTTTGATAAGCATGTGCGGACTAAAGAGTTTAAAGTTGGGGACTATGTCCTAGTTTACACTCTGAAACAGCATGCTAAGAAGCTTAAAAAGCGAGGGATGGGACCTCTGGTGATTAAAGATCTATCACCAAGTGGAGCCGTCAAGCTTGCTACATTAGACGGAGAAGAAATGCCCAATTGGATTAGTGGATGCAGAGTGAAAAAGTATCTGTTGCCGCTAACACAAGACATGCTTCTCAAAATACATCAAGAAAAGCTGCGTGTCCAGAAAAAGAAAAAGATTGTGGAGGAAGCGCAAGCCGAGCGAAGGAAAGAATGGAGAAAAGAAGACTACTGCGTCAGAAACAGCGCAATGAAGGAGCAATACGAATAAACGCAGTCAATATAA
>NC_140936.1:100445631-100462110 GCF_014529385.1 Adiantum capillus-veneris
AAGTATATGTTGGTTACATGGTGAATCTTAAGGCCAAACCTCCCATTTTACTAGAGATGATAGGTTGGACAAGTGGATCAACCTTCTATCATTTCTCCATGACTATATTGGACAATTAGTAGACATAACATCTCTCTATGTTGTCTAGAGATGAGCTTGGACAAGTGATGGACCCTGCTTCTCTCTTCCCTTGGTTTACTAGTTTGAAGACTCAGTATATATACTTTCTTAGATCTAGCTTGAACAAGTGGTGGACCTTGCATCCACAATCTTAATTCAGTACAAAAAAGTATATGAAAAAATAACATAGGAATCTTGGTTTGAAGGTCAAGCAATTAGGTTCCAAATGCACATAATAATATATTTTCCACCCATATTAAAAGAAAGTTAAATATGTTATTACCAAATTGACAAAGGTAACGTCCAAGAATTATATCTTTCCATCTTGTCAGATCTAAATCTTCATCAAGGCGACATGCATGTATACATCAACTTTCAAGCCATTCAAGAATACATGCACTTAGATTCCATAGTTTTGTTTTCAAAGTCTTTTAGGTTCTAAAACTCTTTCACATAAAGTATGTAATGACAAAATTCTTGAAGCAAACATTTGTGCCCAAGAAAAAGATCCCTCTCACATATTTAAAGTCCATGAATTCTCTGATCCACACTTACAAGTTTTATTTTGACATCAAACATCAATTCTTTCATAGTTCCAAATAAATGCAACCTCGATATGAATTGACAAAAAATGAATTTATTTTACTATATGACCCAACATAGGCCCCAATCAAATAAAAAATGAGTCCCCAAAAATTTGGGTGCACTCTAGCAATACATCAGAGTCCCCTTACAATAGGATGCACTCCAAAAGTACATTGAAGTCCCCTTAGAGTAGGGTGCACTCCATTCAAGTGTTCATAAAATTGACACACCTTTTTTTTAAAAAAAAAAAGACTATATCAAATTATACAAATGTTGAAAGATACACACTAGAATAAAAAAAGCATCTTATAGCCATATTTATTCAATGCTTTCGTGTTGACAAGTACACACCAAGGACATAATTTGTCTCAGAATCACTATATTGATTTACAATTGTGTTGTATGTATAGACTCTCTTATCTCTTGCATACAACCATCCTACCAACCCTGGAATTATGGTTCTCTGCAAGAAGTTTTGAAGTTGCTCGGAAGTTTGCCTCCACATCTTTGGAAATATAAGATATATCCCTGGCATGTTCCACATCACCCTATATGGAGTGTCATCAAAAATTAAGGTATTGTTTGCATCCAAATCCTCAAATATCTTCCAAATATCACTCAGATTTTTGTGATAAACCCTTGTAAATCCTAACATGATATTTGGATTTTGGCAATTTTTGTTACTCATAAACACCTTGAACTTGGTATACTGCTCAGGAAAACATTTTGTGTGATGCGTTGCACCCTTGTTAAGTTATAGCAACTCCATATCCATAGCTCAAAGTATTCAGCACAAAAATCCAAAAAACTTTGTGCGTCTGGTCGCACCACATGATAAACTTCATCTTTGTCCTCCACAAGTCGCATGTGTTGAGCCCAAGATGGCATAGAATCTCCATGTTTCATTTCAACTGTCTTGAGAAGTAACCCCTCTAGATCCAAGATAAGTACTCTTTTGATGTCCTTGAAAGCAAGTGGTAGGTGATAAGGAGGTGATTCATTCCTTGGACAAGGTCTTGGAGGAGGTTGGATGGGTAATTCAATAGTTTTCTTCAATTTATGCCAGCATATAGCCAATCCATTTTTCTGTAATGGTTCTGAAATTAAAGAACAAGAACACTTAATGCAAACACAACAATAGACATGAGTTTTACATTGTCTACCCTAAGGTTTTATTAGATACCAAAATCCATCTATGATCTACTCATTAATAGAAAGAAAGTCAAATTAAAATCCTGACTCTTTTTTATGCTACACTCTCTCTTAGTCTCAATACCATGGAGTTCAACTAGACTTAAGTCAACTAATAACTACTACTTGTTGTTAAAGGTATGCTTGAAGTGTATAAGGCTTAACCAATGCTCTAGTGTAGAATGGGTATTTAGGTCTCAAGGTCTACCACTTATCCAAGCAAAGATCCATTTAGATATGGAAACCCAATTTTTCTTAATATAATGATATAGAGTGGACAAGTGGTGAATCCTGAGACCAAGCCACTCATGCTACTAGGGATAATAGGTTGGACAAGTGGTGGACCTTGAATGTAAACCCCCCATGTACAAAGTATCAGGGGTTTTGGGTATTTCAATGGACTCTAGCATCTTGGAAACATGGTGGAGCTTACTTCTCTCCATGTTTCAATGGAGTCTATCTTGGATAAATGGTGGAGCATCATTCTCTCCATGTTTCAATGGAGCCTAGCTTGGACAAGTGGTGCACGTTTGTTTCTCTCTATGTTTGAACAGATTTAGCTTGGACAAGTGGTGGACCTTGGAACAAAATCCCCATGTAAAACATATCATGGACATTACAAGTGGTGAGAAAAAATACCATTCAATATATAACCTTATAGGTTGGAAAAGTGGTGGACCTTAACACCCAATTATTATTAATATAATGACATAGAGTGGACAAGTGGTGAATCTTGCGACCAAACCTACTAGGAAAAGTACGTTGGACAAGTGGTGGACCTTGAATGCAAACCCCCCATGTACAAAATATTACTCATGCTACTAGGAATAATTTGGTATTAAGGTCCATGTTTCAATGGAGCCTAGCTTGGAAAAGTGGTGGACCTTTGTTTCTCTCTATGTTTCAATAGAATTTGCTTGGACAAGTGGTGAACCTTGGAACAAAACCCCCATGTAAAGCATGTCATGGGCATTACAAGTGGTGAGAAAAAATACCATTCAAGGTATAACCTTATAGGCTGGACAAGTGGTGGACCTTAGCACCCAATTCCTCTTATTATAATGACATATAGTGGAAAAGTGGTGAATTGTGAGACCAAACCTACTAGGGATAATAGGTTGGAGAAATGGTTGACCTTGAATGTAAATCACCCATGTACAAAATATCATGGGTTTTGCGTATTTCAATGGAGCCTAGCATCTTGGAGACATGGTGGAACTTACTTCTCTCCATGTTTTAATGGAGCCTATCTAGGAGAAATGGTGGAGGTTCCTTCTCTCCATGTTTCAATGGAGCCTAGCTTGGACAAGTCGTGGACCTTTGTTTCTCTCTATGTTTGAATATGGTTAGCTTGGACAAGTGGTGGATCTTGGAATGAAACTCCCATGTAAAACATATCATGGGCATTTCAAGTGGCGAGAAAGGATACCATTTAAGATATAACCTTATAGGTTGGACAAGTGGTGGACCTTAACACAATATAATGACATAGAGTGTACAAGTGGTGAATCTTGAAACCAAACCACTCATGCTACTAGGGATAATAGGTTAAACAAGTGGTGGGCCTTGAAATAAAACCCCCTAGAGTGTTTCAATGGAGCCTAGCTTGGAAACATGGTAAAGCTTGCTTCTCTCCATGTTTCAATGCAGCCTATCTTGGATAAATGGTGCAGCATCATTCTCTCCATGTTTCAATGGAGCCTAGCTTGGACAAGTGGTGGACCTTTGTTTCTCTCTATGTTTGAATAGAGTTATCTTGGAAAAGTGGTGGACCTTGGAACAAAAACCCCATGTAAAACATATCATGGGCATTACAAGTGGTGAGAAAAAATACCATTCAATATATAACCTTATAGGTTGGACAAGTGGTGGACCTTAACACCCAATTATTCTTAATATAATGACATAGAGTGGATAAGTGGTGAAATTGGGACCAAACCTACTAGGGAAATAGGTTGGACAAGTGGTGGACCTTGAATGTAAACGCCCCATGTACAAAATATCACTCATGCTACTAGAAATAATTTGGTATTAAGGTCCATGTTTCAATGCAGCCTAGCTTGGAAAAGTGGTGGACCTTTGTTTCTCTCTATGTTTCAATAGATTTATCTTGGACAAGTGGTGTACCTTGGAACAAAACCCCCATGTAAATCATGTCATGGGCATTACAAGTGGTGAGAAAAAATACCATTCAAGCTATAACATTATAGGTTGGACAAGTGGTGGACCTTAACACCTAATTCCTCTTAATATAATGACATAGAGTGGACAAGTGGTGAATCATGAGACCAAACCTACTAGGGATAATAGGTTGGACAAGTGGTGAACCTTGAATGTAAACCCCCCATGTACAAAAAATTATGGGTATTGGGTATTTCAATGGAGCCTAGCAACTTGGAGACATGGTGGAGCTTATTTCTCTCCATGTTTCAATGGAGCCTATCTAGGAGAAACAGTGGAGGTTCCTTCTCTCCATGTTTCAATGAGCCTAGCTTGGACAAGTGGTGGACCTTTCTTTCTCTATATGTTTTAATAGAGTTAGCTTGGACAAGTGGTGGACCTTGGAATGAAACCCCCATGTAAAACATATCATGGGCATTTCAAGTGGTGAGAAAGGATACTATTTAAAATATAACCTTATAGGCTGGACAAGTGGTGGACCTTAACACATATTTCTTCTTAATATAATGACATAGAGTGTACAAGTGGTGAATCTTGAGACCAAACCACTCTTGCTACTAGGGATAATAGGTTGGACAAGTGGTGGACCTTGAATGTAAACCCCTCATGTACAAAATTATGGGTTTAGGGTATTTCAATGGAGCCTAGCTTGGAGACATGGTGGAGATTGCTTCTCTCAATGTTTCAATGGAACCTATCTTGGAGAAATGGTGGATCATCCTTCTCTCCATGTTTCAATGGAGCCTATCTTGGACAAGTGGTGGACCTTTGCTTCTCTCTATGTTTTAATGGAGTTAGCTTGGACAAGTGGTGGGTCTTGGAACAAAACCCCTTTGTAAAACATAGCATGGACATTACAAGTGATGAGGAAAAATATCATTCAAGATATAACCTTATAGGTTGGAAAAGTGGTGATGGACCTTGACAAGTGGTGAAGGATACCATTTAAGATATACCCTTATAGGTTGGACAAGTGGTGGACCTTAACACCCAGTTATTCTTAATATAATGACATAGAGTGGATAAGTGGTGAATCTTAAGACCAAATCACTCATGCTACTAGGTATAATACGTTAGAGAAGTGGTAGACCTTGAATGTAAACACCCCATGTACAAAATATCATGGTTTTAGGGTGTTTCAATGGAGCCTAGAATCTCGGAGACATGGTAGATCTTGATTCTTTCCATGTTTGAATGGCACCTATCTTGGAAAAATGATGGAGGTTACTTCTCTCCATACTTCAACGGAGCCTAGCTTTGACAAGTGGTGAACCTTTGCTTCTCTCTATGTTTGAATAGAGTTAGCTTGGACAAGTGGTGGACCTTTGCTTCTCTCTATGTTTGAATAGAGTTAGCTTGGACAAGTGGTGGACCTTGGAATGAAACCCCCGTGTAAAACATATCATGGGCATTTCAAGTGGTGAGAAAGGATACCATTTAAGATATAACCTTATAGGTTGGACAAGTGGTGGACCTTAATACATAGTTCTTCTTAATATAATGACATAGAGTGTACAAGTGGTGTATCTTGAGACCAAACCACTCGTGCTACTAGGGATCCTAGCTTGGACAAGTGGTGGACCTTGGAAAAAAGTCCCCCTGTACAACATAGCTGAGTTTTTTCATGTTTTAATGGAAGAGAGATTCGACAAATGGTGGAGCTTGCTTATCTCCATGTGGATTTTAGAACTAGCTTGGACAAGTGGTGGAGCTTTGCTTTTTTACTCTTCATAATACAATGATGTATAGGTTGGTTACATGGTGAATCTTAAGGCCAAACCTCCCATCTTACTAGAGATGATAGGTTGGACAAGTGGTCAACCTTCTATCATTTCTCCATGCCTATAATTAGACAATTAGTAGAACTAGCATCTTTCTATGTTGTCTAGAGCTGAGCTTGGACAAGTAGTGGACCTTGCTACTCTCTTCCCTTGGATTATTAGTTTGAAGACTCATTATATATACTTGCTTAGATCTATATAATTACTCATTAGTTAGGTTACAAGTGGGTATGTAATTTGTTAGCCTCAAGGGACTTTGAATATTGAATAGTAAGAAAGTCAAGTGCTGGTTTGAAGATCTTTTGCTTATCTAAACTAGACTCTAACTCAATAATAAGTTTCATAAGTTCCACGAATTGTCCTATCTAGGCTCCAAAAGAGTCTTAATTGGTTTGTGCTAGATTCTAACTTCCTTGATGGGGTAGAATCCTAGAAAAATGAGGCACTATAAGTTTTACCTTAGCTCAAATGGATTTTTCACTTAAACTCGACTGCAATTTGGCTATCTAGTCTTTGTCTCGATGGAGTTTAACACTAGATACATAGTAGTGATATTTAAGCTTCATGTCTCTTCACTTGATCGAGATATGAGACCATACTTTCAAGGTCACCACTTGTCTTACCTAAAGACCAATGTGAGACATGGGAGCAAGAAAGCCATCCGATATTGTTTTAAGGACTATTACATAGAAATCAATAACTTAAAGTTAAGCTAAAAGGACTTGGATCTTTCTCAATTAATAACTTAAGTAAAGCCAAAAAGACTTGGATCTTTGACAGTTTTTTCAAACTAAAAAAGCACATCTCATGCTAACAAAACTATAAATCACAATTGAAAGGTTTGAACAAGAAAAAGATCAACAATCTTAATAAGAAGGATACTTTTCATTTCATTTGATGATTACAAACTAAAATAAAGTCTCTCAAGAAATTGATAAACAAAAAAATGTAGGTGACTGCTTCATTATTTTGAGCAAAAATATCAAAATCTCTATTGATTGAGCTCCATCTAGTAGTATCCTTTGTAAGATCCTGGAAGGAATAAAAAGAAAGATTTGTTAGATACCATGCACATGAGTGTTCAAGCATGTGTATCAAGAATATATGACATGTCACTAGTACCTTAGGGTTGCTTTCTATCCAGCCTTAGAAGATTGTTCTCAGCTTTCACCTTATTTATATAAGCCTTTGCTGTGGTTGCCTTCAAAACTCCTTTTGTGTTACAACCCAATTGCCTAGCTAAAGTGGTCAATTGTGACGCCTTCATGCTTTCAATGGGTGTACGCTCCTTTGCCAAGATCTCTTGTATTTGGGCTCTTCTCATTTCATTGCGGTGGCTTGTGTCACTTGCATCTTCAATGATAGTTTCATCTCTGTCACCTTTTGCAGGTGGTATTCTTCTTGTAAAGAACACCTTAGCTGACCAAACATCATTTTTCTGCTTCCAATACTCCATGATTTGTTTGTATTCACTATCATTTGTCACTATAGGTTGTCCATAACGATTAGAAGCAATTAAATCACGCACATCCCTTCTCTCATCAAGCTGAATCAAGTATGGCAGTAGCTCCTCCAAGAGCATATTGTCAACCATCTTCTCAGCATCAAATTGTGGTGGAAAAATGCAATTGTTTGCTGGTGAAATACATCCCTTGTAAGGAGAGTCATCAATAAGCACTGTTCTTTGTGGATCACATTCAAACCCCATGGCAATTTTGGCTAGAGGCTTGAACATTGCCTCAACGTTTGGATTGTCGGGTCTAAACAATTTTTGAGTTTGAGCGGTGTAGCAAACATCTTGCGACCAAATTGCAAAGAAAGGCAATGTATCCTCAGCTAAGTTGTTTAGTGCTGCAAGGATTTGATACACATTATTCCTAGTAGCTGTCGACCAAATTGCAACATTTAACCTCTGTGTAAAATAGTCTTCAAGAATTGGATGCAACCTGGCCTGAGTATAATATATCTTTTTGAATCCATTTGCACTGAGTTGTGGTGTGAGGATGGTTGAGGGGAACGTTTCAACAATAGACCATTTAAATCCAATATAATTGTAAGCATGGATTTCTCAACATCTACGCTACATGACGTAGTACCAATTGGCAATAGCTCGTGAGTGGACTTTTCAGTCTCTTTTGATGTATGTTGCATTTTTGAAGCATCGATTTCTTGGTTCTCATTATTGGAAGCTTGCTCAAGTTGCACAACACTAGACTCTAGTATAGAAATATCATCCATCTTGGGCACTTTAGAAACCATAGAATCTATGGATTCTATAGTTGTTGACTGAACCATAGGAGCATTATCCATCCCAGTTTGTGAATCTAAGAAAACACACACACAAATGGTATCTCAAAACCACTAGAATTTTATTCACCATATTTATATGTAGAACTCCTAGTAAGAAATTTATTTAAGGTAAAGTCGTTGTTAGAATCCTTGCAACCATTTTCAGCATTCGTACACCAAACACCACTTGTCTAAAATACAATCTACTAACTCAACATTTTCCATCCTACACTTTATTAAAGATGAGTACTTAAAGTGAAAACTAAAAGCCACCCTTGTTGAGGAAACATGGATACAAGGTCCACCAAATGTCCAACCTAGACTACAAGAAAATAATTAGAGATTTGGCTTAGATTTGGATTCAAAGGCCACCACTTATTCAAGTAAGATAACTCCACTTGTTTAAGACAGTAATGTTTGAAGCCCCACCACTTGTCCAACCTAGACATTGATTAAATTTTGGTAAGATTTATCACAAATCTAGAGTAGAATCAAGATTCTATGGCCAAGGTAGTCAAATATGTTAGACAACACAAAGCATAAGAGCACTCTAGATTCTCGTTGAGCATAAACTAAACAATAATCAAATGTTATATTCACTTGAGATTTCATCCATGAAAAATGAAAATGATGCATGTACTTGAGATTTCCATCCATGTACAATACTTTACAATGTCAAGTAAAGTTATAGTCAGCAAACAACTCTTCTCCTGCTTCAACTTGACAAATAGTCTCAATGCATACATGGCCATATTCTTCTGACTTGATGTGTGAAGAGGTGCATTTATGCCAAGGTGGCAAATTTGGATCAAATGTATAGCGTACGTTGGGACAGACATTTGTACTGTGAGAACTATTTATATAGCCCGACACGTTTCCTTCTTCTACACAACCAATAATGTATGATTGATCTTCCTCTTCTTCTATGTTTGGATCCTCTAGAAGAGAATATTTATAAGCTCTTGGAAATATTTTGCATATCTTTTTCCAGTCTTGAAATCTATACTTATGCCCTCCATAGTTTAGAATAGTCAAACCACTTTCCAGGGTAGTATGCACAAATAGCCCATAACCAGCTCCTTCAATACATGAAAGTCGCACTTCAAAATCCACACCGTTAATATGGAAAATTACATCTTTGGGAATAGGAAAAGTTGGTGTCCCAAAAGGATCTTCATGCCAATCATAGTGTGAAATACATCTAGTTTTTATATCACTTAACTCCTTTGTGTCTGCAAAAAGAAGAAAATATTATGCATAAAATAATGACAATATCAAAGAAAGATATCATTATTTTATAGTCCAATAGGTCCATTGTATGGAAGACTTAGAGTGCCTCTTACATGGTGCCTCCAAGGTTTCCAAAAAATAAAATCATTGGAAAAAAAAGGCCACTGTGTCTCCAATCTATTGCCCATTTGAAGCATAGAGAGAACCAAGGTCCACCACTTGTCCAAGCTAGACATGGAGCATTGACACAAGATCCAACACTTATCCAAGAACCCTATAGTATATGTGGTAACATGGGATGCATTGATGCAACAAAAGTAGTCTAGCCTCCTCATCCATCTCTTTTTTCTTGTAGCCTAGAGGGATTAGTTTCAAGGTCTATCACTAGTCAAAAACTACACATAGAACATTGATACAAGGTTCCACCACATGTGAAACCTATCATCTCTAGTAGCATGGATGGTTTGATATCAAGGTTCATCGCGTGTCCTACCTATACTCTATTGTAGCATATAGATTCTGGTTTGGTGGTACTACACTTGTCCAAACTTGGCTTGTTGTTGATATCTGGAGGTAATCAAGGGTCCTCCACTTGTCCAAGTTAGGCATATAAAACAATTGCAAGGTCCACCATGTGTACAACATATGATTGATTATAGCATGCATGGTCTTATTTCATGGGCAACCATCTTCTCTCCAACATGTGTCCAACCTCGGCTCCATTGAAGCATGGAGAGAAGCAAGGTCCACCACTTATCAAAGCTATTATTTTCTCCCAGTGCTTTCAAAACCCATAATACGTTGTACATGGGGGGGGGGGGGATTCTTGTTTCAAGGTCCACCCCTTGGCTAAGATTGGATCCATTGAAACATAAAGAGAAGCAAGCTCTACCATTTGTCCAAGCTAGGAGCCATTGAAACATGAAAACCCCATAATATGTTGTATACGGGGGGGTTTTTTCAAGGTCTACCACTTGTCTAAGCTATGGTCCATTGGAACATGGAGAGAAGCAAAGCTCCACCACTTTTCTAAGCTAGGATCCATTGAAACATGGAGAGAAGCAAGCTCCATTGTTTGTCTAAGCTAGGCTCCATTGGAACATGGGAGAAAACAAGCTCCACCACTTGCCTATTATTGCATAGAGATTCTGGTTTGAAGGTCCACCACTTGTCCAACCTTGCCTTCATGTATGGAGATAATCAAGAGTGCAATGCTTCTCTAAGCTAGGGACATAAAAGAGTTTCAAGGTCCACTACATATACGATCTATGATGGGTTGTAGCATGGGAGGTTTCATTTTAAGGTTGACCACTTCTCCAGCTCCGCTTGTCCAACCTCAGATCCATTGAAGAATGGAGAATAAAGGTGTACCAACTCTCCAAAATAGGCAAGACAATCTCTATAAACCCATGAATTGTTAATATATGCTATGCTGTGGAGTTTTGTTTGAAGTTCCACTTATCCTTACCCAAGCATTTATAATCTCTAGTCCAAGATAGGATCCATTGAAACATAGAGAGAATCAAGGTCCACCACTTGTCCAAGCTATGCATGGGTAATTGATATAAGGACCACTACGTTTTCACCTATACTATGCTCTATCATGGATGGTTTCATATCCCACCAATTTTCCAACCTATTTAGTAGGTTGTATTATGGGGGTTTGGTTTCAAGGTACTTCACTTGTCTAAGGTGGGTTCCATTGAACCATGGAGAGAAACAATGTCTACCACTTGTCCGAAATATGCTCCTTTAAAACATAAAAACAAGGTCCACCACTTGTCCAAGCTAAAGTTTCTCTCCATTGAAGCATGGAGAGAAACAAGGTCTACCACCTGTCCAAAATATGCTCCATTGAAACATAAAAGCAAGGTCCACCACTTGTCCAAGCTAATATAACAAATGGGTGTTGGTTACAAGGTGTACCACACTTGTCTAAACTAGTCTTCATGCAAGGTCTACCACATGTCCAAGCTATATGAGCTTGTTTTGAAGGTCTACCACACCTCTTGAAATTAGGATCCATGTAAGGTCCACCTTTTGTCAAGCTATGCATTTAATGAGTACTAAAACTAAGTAAATTGCAGTACTTAAATACCTTTCCAAGCTCATTAAGATTTTGGTCTCTAAGGCCGGCCACCACCACATGTCTAATCTATGCTCTAATTGATTACTTATGCTAGTTCTCAAAGTCCAAACATAAGCTCCCTTCTAGCAAGGTTAGTTTAAATTTAGGCTCCAGCACCTGTCTAAGCTAGGTTCAATTTATGAAGCATCACCATTTAACCATGCTACGATCTAATGTATCATATCAAGGGGGTATTGATAAAAGGTCCAAAACTTATTGAGTTCAAGCTCTTAAGTAATTAAGTCTTTGTGAGTATTAAATGTTATAGTTTTAGTCTACAGATCCACCATTCAAAAACTCAAGTAATTTACTATTTACATTCAAACCTTGAATGCTTGAGATAAAAAATACAAACTCAATCAATACTATATAAAGCAAAATCTAACATTAAGAGTATCAAATCAGTAACAAGAAACACTAACATGCACAAGAAACTCAAAACATACGTGTCTCCATTTCCAAAAAGTCCTCCATTGACAGAGGATGGTGTTGTTGTTGTTCTTCTTCTCTTTGTGGAGAGCACTCCTCTGTAACAGGCACAATGTCGCCTGATTGCGAAGTGGATTGTTGAAGTCCAGCCCATTTTTCTATATCTTCATGAGACTTAACAAAGTCTAGCAGCATGGTCTCCACGCTTTTTGCCTCCTCCACACTATCAATTAAGCAGATAACTTCTTTTTTCTGTTGTATTCCTTCTTGTGCAACCAAGGAGCCATCACCAAAAACATCAACAAGCTTGCGGTCTTCAAAACAATATGTACGAATGTAGTGCTTGACCAAAGCTCTTTTTTTGGCCTCCAAATATTGCAAATCTGACATATCGTTATCTGCTACTTGAAGAAGAGAACAATCAATTGGCATGGGATGTTCCTCTGATCTTCTTCTCAGGTCTTCAAATGCATTGCCTTGTCCCAAGAAGGCAATAACTGTTAGGAATTGAATTGCTCCTTTGCAAGGAGCTGATGGAAAGTGATGCAATGCACCACAACAATGGTAGCTCAGATTATATCTCCATGGCGTGAAAGGCACATTGCAATTTTGTGAAGTTAGTGAAATCCACAAATGCAAGAAAGACAAATCCAGGATCTGTTGACCCTCCAGCAATAGCCAAGATCCCATCCAAAGCATTGTTAAATGTCTCCTCACTCCACTTCAAATTGCCTCCAACGTTTTTTGTCATATCTAAAACACATAAGCCAATAGGCACTTTATTATTGAAGTGGCGCATCAAGTAGAGATTGCCTTCCATTTGTAGGCTCACCACATAGATTGACCATGGCAAATCTCTAGGCTCAGTTTTCTCCTTTTGAAGGTGAATTGCCCATTGCATGTATTTTATTGCTCCATCTGGAAAAGCCATTTTCTTTGTTCCACGCGTCAAACTAGATCTGATCCATTCCTCGCATAGCATTAAAATTGTTTTATAAACAACATCATTGATGTTATACATTTTGACCACCTCCTCCCAGTCTTTACATGGTGAAGACTCATTCAAATTGTTGAAGCCTTCAAGAAGTGCATCTTGAATCAATTTGTCTTGCTTCAACTGCTTGATTCGATCATACATGTCAGTTGCATCACCATCCTTTGCACTCTTTGACAGTAAAATCTTCTCATCTCTAATCTCTTCTTGAATAGTCTTTACCTCTGATTCCTCAAGGCCACAAAGGTATCTAAATACAGTTGTTGGGGGTTTCTTATTCTCCTCTTCTAGATTTTCAATGATTTCTATCCAGCAATCATAAACTAAATCAGAGTACGTGACCATGTGTGCCTGTTTAGCAATCCAACTTGCTGCTGCACTCATTCTTGCCAATCGAAGAAAAGCCTAAAAAGAAATAGAGAAATAATTAAACTATTGAGCAAGATTTGTTAATTAAACACTATCAAAAAGACAAAGAAAATAACTTACATCCCATCCGGCACGAGATGCATGTCCCTCTGCAATTCCACTTGCTGCCTTTGGTGGTCGTCCTGAGAAGATCCATTGACTCCGTAAATGTCTCAATATTTGGCTGTAAGGTTGCTTGACATACAATGCCTGAGCCTCCTCATTTGCAATGGCAGATATAGCAGTTGCAACAAATGGAGGAGCATTCACAACAATGCGAGCCTTTCTAAATTTATACACGCTAATCAGTCTTTCAAAGATCTCTTTGTTGTTTTGTTCATTGTGAAGCAAAACTTTTGCAGCATAGATTGAATGCTGCCCATCAAGAATCCAATAATGATAATCTTTAATTTTTTGCTCCTCTACCTCTTCTACTGCCAAAGGAGTCCCCTTCTTTGATTTTGCATTTCGAACAGGCATCAAATATGCACATGCTGCAGGCTTGGTCGTACTCCGTGAAAATCCAAATAACACACTTTCAGCGTGTTTTTTATCCATAATACGTGCATTATAGTGATCAGGAGCAAGCCAACAATTTTGAATAGGGATATCAAATTCCCTATATTGGAAAGGAAAATAATTTATGTACTTATTCATTCCACCTGTATCTTTTTCTTGTCCTTTCATGGCCTCAGCTTCTAAAACATCTGGATCCACAATTCTCATCTTTGACATTGAACCCTCTGTTGATGAGGATGCCAAAGATGCCTTGTCTACATCCAAAATGGAACTAGTTCGCTTAGCTTCTACTTTCTGCACTTTTGCTTGCTTCTTTGTGGATGGTGGTCGTGAAGCTTTCACCTTTTTTCGTTGTAGTGTGGCAATGATGGAGCTTTGAAGTTGATCTGCTGTGATATTTGGATTTGATTCTGCAAACTTCCATCCTCGAGAAAACATTGTCTCTTCTTTGTTTCTAGACATGCGCTCCAATGCATATGCTCCTGGAGATAGTTGAAATTCTAGATTCATTGGAACTAGAATGTCAATGCATTCCACCTCTGGATGACTATCAACTACAGAGACAGATGCTTCCACAACTTGTCCAACATCTTCAAACAAGCTGTCATTCTCCTTTTTGGCAATAAATAGATGCACCTTATGAAATTGTGCACCCTCTATACCATGTATGTCCAAATACCATTTCCTAAGATCATTGCAAGTATAGTCAACTGAGACAGCAACCCTTGCAACCTTTTTTTGGAGCCATCTTTCCTGAAACAAAAAAAACCAAATGTTATTTTAACATATACTTTTTTGTAATGGATTAAGTTTGTGTGAATACAAGTTCCACCACTTGTTCAAGCTAGATCTAAGCAAGTATACATAGTGATCATTTAAGCTAGTAAACTAAGGGAAGGGAGAAGGAGAAGTAAGGTCCACCACTTGTCCAAGCTCAGCTCTAGACAACATGGAGAGATTCGAGGTCTACTAATTGTCTAATATAGGCTAACTATATTGAAACATAGAGAGAAGCAAAGGTCCACCACTTGTCCAATCTAGGGTCCATTGAAACATGGAGAGAAGGATGCTCCACCATTTGTCCAAAATAGGCTCCATTGAAACATAGAAGAGAAGCAAGATGCACCATGTCTTTGAGATGCTAGGCTCCATTGAAATACCTTAAACCCATGATATTTTGTATATGTGGGGTTTAAATTCAAGGTCCACCACTTGTCCAACCTATTATCCCTAGTAGCATGAGTGGTTTGGTCTCAAGATTCACCACTTTTCCACTCTATGTCATTATATTAAGAAGATCTGGGTGTTAAGGTCCACCACTTGTCCAACCTATAAGGCTATATCTTAAATGGTATTATTTACCACCACTTGGAATGCACATGATGGGTTTTACATAGGGGTATGGTTCCAAGGTCCACCACTTGTCCAAGCTAACTCTATTGAAACATAGAGAGAATCAAAGGTCCACCACTTGTCCAAGCTAGGCTCCATTGAAACATGGAGAGAAGGATGCTCCACCATTTGTCCAAGCCAGGTTTGATTGAAACATGAAGAGAAGCAAGCTGCACCATGTCTCCAAAATGCTAGGCTCCATTGAAATATCTTAAACCCATGATATTTCGTACATGGGGGGTTTACATTCAAGGTCCACCACTTGTCCAACCTATTATCACTAGTAGCATGAGTGGTTTGATGTCAAGATTCACCACTTTTTCACTCTATGTCATTATATTAAGAAGATCTGGGTGTTAAGGTCCACCACTTGTCCAACCTATAAGGCTATATCTTAAAGGGTATTCTTTCTCACCACTTGGAATGACCATGATAGGTTTTACATGGGGGTTTGGTTCCAAGTTCCACCACTTGTCCAAGCTAACTCTATTGAAACATAGAGAGAAGCAAAGGTCCACCACTTGTCTAAGCTAGGGTCCATTGAAACATGAGAGAGAAGGATGCTCCACCATTTGTCCAAGATAGGCTCCATTGAAACATGAAGAGAAGCAAGCTGCACCATGTCTCCAAGATGCTAAGATCCATTGAAATACCTTAAACCCATGATATTTTGTACATGGGGAGTTTACATTCAAGGTCCACCACTTGTCCAACCTATTATCTCTAGTAGCATGAGTGGTTTGGTCTCAAGATTCACCACTTTTCCACTCTATGTCATTACGTTAAGAAGATCTGGGTGTTAAGGTCGACCACTTGTCCAACCTATAAGGGTATATCTTAAAAGGGTATTCTTCTCACCACTTGAAATGTCCATGATATGTTTTACATGGGGGTTTGGCTCCAAGGTCCACCACTTGTCCAAGCTAACTCTATTGAAACATAGAGAGAAACAAAGGTCCACCACTTGTCCAAGCTAGGCTCCATTGAAACATGGAGAGAAGGATCCTCTACCATTTGTCGAAGCTAACTCTATTGAAACATGGGGGGTTTACATTCAAGGTCCACCACTTGTCCAACCTATTAACGCTAGTAGCATGAGTGGTTTGGTCTCAAGATTCACCACTTTTTCACTCTATGTCATTATATTAAGAATATTGGGTGTTAAGGTCCACCACTTGTCCAACCTATAAGGCTATATCTTAAGGGTTTTCTTTCTCACCATGGAGTGACCA
>NC_140936.1:100462310-100484810 GCF_014529385.1 Adiantum capillus-veneris
CTTGGGCATCTTTACCTATCACCCCAACTGGACCATCTTCGGACCTTTTTGGCCTAAAAACCATATCACGTATACATCTCCGTTGCCACTTGCCTCCCCAGGGCCTTCATACTTGCTTTATAGCCCTTTGCCATGTGCCTGCTAGCACCCTTTGCACTGCATAGCACACTTCCCATCATGGACCAACTTTGGTTGCACCATCGCTGTACAAAGCAAAGTGCTTTGCAACATTTCATGCAAAATAAGGCTCCGCTTATGTGCAAAGTTATTATTGATTGACTTTAGATCAATGATAATGGCACACAACTTTAGCACTATGTGGATATAAGCTCACAGTTGATGCAACACTACACTTTGATGTATCCATGCCGATGTAATCGTGCAAGGCTCATACACTAGGGGCTCACAGGGTTGAGATTGTCATTGAAGACAAGGGCTTATTATTTTATTTTTTAATATGTATGCATGGCGTAATAGTATGATGAATGTATGACACTCCATCATTGTATACGTTTCACTATACCACTAACTACTCTGTCAAAGGACAAGGTACATGACCGATATCTTTAATTTTTTAATGTTTATTCACAAGCAAAGTGTCGTACTTAAGTCACCCTGATACAATCATGCTTACATACAAGGTAGGTGGGTTCAGATGTGACTTCTGGTATCTCTCTCTATGAGAGCGTTGTACACGCACACTGTCGTATGCTTGTAGGATAAGTTATGATTTAGACCATGTTTGCAAAGAAGCATTTGTATAGGGCATACAACATATTAGAATCAAGGGTTTTCCTCATCCCAACGTTCTCTCTCTCTCTCTCTCTCTCTCTCTCTCTCTCTCTCTCTCTCTCTCTCTCTCTCTCTCTCTCTCTCTCTCTCTCTCTCTCTCTCTCTCTCTCTCCAACTTCTATGCAGAAAACGTGAAAATAGGCATGATTTTATTAAAATCTTCCTATGTCAATATGGTAATAGGAAGGGATAAGAGACAACAGGAAGGGCTAAGAGCCATCTATTTTCATATATTTTGGAATGGCTAAGAGCCATCTGTTTGTAATTCATCAATGATTGCTTTCAAGATTGAACAATTCTATTCCATTGAGTACCCATTGATTTTAATGGACAAGCAAAGCATCTAGCCATTACTAATTTTTTGGGTATTATAAAATCACTACACACTTTGAGTATGAAGATCAAGTTGAGCTTTTGAACGTCTTAAACTCATAAGGGCTTATCTCTACCAAGGTGTATAGATGAAGCCAACAATTCAAACAACACGACTATTCACAAAAACCCAAGATTATGGATTTTTGGGTCCGAAAAAGATCTAGTTGTGAATACAATTCCAAATTTAGTGGATCTTCTATTTCATCTATAGCACTAAACGTGTCTTTATGAGTAAAATTTTGGGGAAAGACCAGCTCGTGATTACTAAATCACTTGTTAAGTGTTGATGGTCAATTCTTGGAACCATCACACTTGTGCTTTCAAGGAAAAAGTTCACCAACTGCCAAGGGGTAGTGGACAATTTTAAGCTTCCAAAGTCATAAGGAAAAACGCAAGGGGGGTCACAGACACATGTCAAGGGCCAACTGCTAGTTGAGCAGTTTTCCTGCAAATTTTAGCCAAGGGGTTTGACAATAACAATTTTAACCAAGGGGTTTGGATTGCAACGGAAACACCCAAGGTTACATGTGCAATACTACTTGCATTTCACTAATTTTCATTAGTATTCCCAGGTCTTTGCATGCGGGAAATTTGGGCAGGTGCCTTTCACTACGAATAAGTGAACAATATGTTCAACCTCCAGGTACGCATCTGATTTGGTTTTGTTTCTATGTTTTTGTTTCTTTCACAAGGGGGATGCATAAACTTCTATGTTTTCATCCATTTTTACTCTTCAGCAAGATGACAAGGTCATGTAAGAGCAAAGAAATTTGGGCTATAGTGTCCAAAATAAGTTGGTGCATTACGCAATTATTCACCCACTTGAAGGGTCTGATTTGGCACACGTTGTCACATGGGATACAACATGGTCTAGGAACTCAAGGAGTTCGATTTAGCCAGTGTGGAGCAAGATTCTTGAGGGTCTCTCTCACGCACATTGCATCAGGTTTGCAGTTACCTCCACACACTAGTACATCTTGTACTTGAAGGATGTTCCTTTTTTGAATAGACATACTTAGTTGAGACATGTTTCACATGTGGAGAGAATGAGTCTCTGGGACCGACACTGGTGCCGCTACTTCAATTATGTGTTGTGGCAATGTCCCTAGGTTCTGGTCAAATCGGTTTTCTAGACCATTTTCAACACATCATATCAGGAACAATTTCAGTGGCCAAAAATTGTGGGATATGCAAAATGACTTGTTAAGGTTACAAGTGTGGCTAAACAACATTAACAGATGGTTGTTTATGCATATAGCAAGGATATGAGTTGTTAATGAAAAGGTTTTATTGCATCACATTTTCCATAAGTATTGCAGGTTCAGATTTGTTTTGCTAAATGCATGCACACTAGGTGTTATGGGCCCTAGTTCTAGCAAAGATTGATTAGGAATGGCATGCATATTCATCATATTCATTGCTTATGAAGCATTTTTCATTGGATGTACAGTTTCTCTATGAGATTAATTTTGGATCTACCAATCACCAATAGAGGTCATGGGTCGGTTTGGGTGCTTGTGGATCTTTTCAAGTTAATCAAGATGGTTATGCATACCATTGTTGATTCCAAAGAACTATCTATCTCTCTCTTTCTCTCCCTGCTTCCCTCTCTCCCTCTCTCTCTTTCTCTCCCTGTTTCCCTCTCTCCCTCTATCTATCTCTCCCTCTCTCTCTCTTTCGATTTCTCCCTGTCTCTCTCTCTCTCTCTCTCTCTCTCTCTCTCTCTCTCTCTCTCTCTCTCTCTCTCTCGCCCTCTTTCCTCTCTCTGTTTCTCTTTATCTCCTCTCTATCTTTATCTTTCTCTATTTCTCTCTCTCTCTCTCTCTCTCTCTCTCTCTCTCTCTCTCTCTCTCTCTCTCTCTCTCTCTCTCTCTCTCTCTCTCTCTCTCTCTCTCTCGTGCAATTCGCATGGACCAAATGTACCACAAAAAAGAACCTCGGTATGACTGGATCGAGAATTTCAAGGCATGATCTTGATGGGTATTAACTTTGGAGAATGCCAACTGAAATTTTGTGCGCTATACCCCCATTCATCTGACCACATACTGATTGACCATTTCCACCACTCAGCTACAAGTTCACAATGCCAGAAAACATGTCTGACCGACTCATCCTTATTGCATACATTGCATTTCCCATCAGTGAACCCCTTCCTAGAAAAGTTAAGAGCAGTAGGGAGCACTCCAGTATAGACTCTCCACAAAAAAAACTTGAAATTAAACTGGTTGGGGATAGACCAATTGTCAGATAGCACTTTGTCCCACCATTTGACTTGCATGTGCAGAGACCACTTTTTATTACATCATTCAGAAATACATGACTTTGGTAGATGGGGGGTTCCACCAATTGGTTGCATATCTAGGCAATAGCCAGTCTCTGTGTTTGTCTTGTACATTTGGCTGGCCCATCACTTCCAAGCTGTATACATGTGCTCCAAGTTGATGCCATAACCCTCTCTGATAGTTGCCAAGCCTGAATTTTCTCCTGGCAGCAGAAAAGAGTTTCAATTGCAGGTTAGAGTCCATCATTTGATTGATTTGCACTGTCCCTTTTTTGAAAAGGTATAGGGCCGACCTCCTCATCAGTTATGCAGGTGGAGTTTTAAAGGCAAAGCTCCAAAACAAACTTTCAGCACCTAGTGATTTATCGGTGTATCTAATCCTACCTTTCCCCGATAAATTAAAGCAGGTCTTTTCCAACATCGCACAAGCATATTTGAAACATCAAAACCTGTTTTTATATAAACAACAGTAAACAGTTTGTCCTAGCTAGACATATGCCAAATTCCATGAAAGTAAACCACTATAGAGTTGATCAGTTTCCACAAATAGAGAGACCAATCAGTATCATTATGTAGCAAATTTTTTATCAAGCATTCCCTTCTAGCCAGAAAATGAGCCCTAGCCTCATATTTAAAGGCCCTTGGCCTAAAAAGCAATTACAATGAAAAGCCTTAAAACTCAAAAGCATCTGGTCCAAAAGCAAAGCCAAAAAACTGCCAGCGTAATTTCTGGAAATCTGTACAGCCTTCCAATTCATCAGCCACCATAAAACGTGAAAATCTGTACAACCTACCACGTCAGCATCTCAACACAATTTTTGGAAATCTGCCACGTCATCGATAGAGTTTTACATATTTTCCTGAGCATAATGCAAGAGAGGTTAGGCAAGCCAGTGAACAATTTAATGGTGCTCGTTAGGGTTTTCACCATGTACTGCTCACTCATTCTGTCACCTGCCTTCAAGCCTAGCAGCTTTGGGTAGTTGAGCCACGTGGGGTGGCTTTCCTTCAGCAGTTCTTGTTCTTTCCAGGTCCACATCCTTGGTAGAGGGAAAAAGCTAAGGTTGTCTCTGATTATTTTAGGCGCCTCTACCAGATGTACTAAATACTATGGGTATTTAGTTAACACAATAAGCTTAACACAATTTGGTTTGGTGATATTTTCTTCGTATAGTGGCACTATCGGCTCCTCTTTCATCCTCTTGTTTACTGTAGTAGCTTCGTACTTGAGAAGAGGATATGGGAGAGAGGGTTGTAGCCATTCATGTCGAACGACATTGGCATCTAATTTTTGAATGGTCATAGACTTCAATATCCTCTGCTCCCACTGCATTGCTTCTTTGGCGGTGTCTTTTATGGACGCTTCTATTGCCTTTTGTAGATTGTCTTCTTCTTCTTGTGTCAGATCCCGGGGCTCTTGGGATGGTCTCACAAGGATGTCCTCTTGAATTGTTGTGTCCACTGGATCTGACACATTGTCTATATCAATTCCTTCCATAGCTGTTGGCCCTGTGTTCAAGTGTGGCTCTTCAGCCTGCTGTTGGCCTTTTACCTCATCAATCTGCTTTTGATATGCTTTCTTTTCCTGTTCAGCTTCATCCCCCATGGTCACTAAAAGGTCGTTCAATTCAGCATTGGCTTTCTCAGCCTCTTCTAGCTTCCTCTTGGTGTCTTCATTTTCAGTTTTCATCTTCTTGAGATCCTCGTCCATCTTCTTTTTCAAGGCTGCTAGCTCATCTCTCATGGCCTTGTTCTCATCCTCCAAACAGCTTTGTATCACTAGGGAGCCCTCGGCCAGCATCAATCTTTGTCTCTTCTCTAGTGTCAACTCCTTTTGGAGTTCCTTCATCTGTTCTTCATACATATATCCTTCTCTGAAGCAGTGCTAGTTCAGGTCGCGTCTCTGACTCTACCCGGAGATGCCCTTAGCCTCTAGATTTTCTGATCTTTTACTTTTATTTCATCTTTCAGCTCTATAAATTTGTCCTAGCTGGCCTCATGTTCTAGCTCAGCTTTTTTCTTAGCATTTCTCAAAGTCTCCACTTCCTTGGACTCATCAGCAAGCTGGAGTGTCAAGTTATCCCTTTCTTTCTCCACATCCGTCAGTGATTTGCTAATTTTCTTATACTCCTCTTCTGTTCTTTGAAGGTTTTGGTATGCTACCTGACTCTGACTTTCCAGCTCTTGGCATCTTTTAGTGCCGCGTCCAGATCAGCTTGCAGCTTGGCTTGCTTTTGTGTGTTCTCTTGATCCTGCTTTCGTAGTGAGTCCACCTTGGCTTTGATTTGAACTTCATTTGCTTTGAGATTATCACACTCAATCTCAGTGGCCATAGACCTTTCTCTGAGCCTTGCATCACCTCATACCAATCATTGGCTTGTGATTGTAAATCCATTATATCTGTGGCCATTTCCTTCAACTCCACCAATCGGGGGCTCATCATATATTCTTTGGGCCTAGTGCTAGACAACTGAAAAGCTGCATGAGCTGCCTCTTCTCGAGAGTATCCAACAGCTAGTAGATCAAGGAATACTCTATAGTTTTTTTCTTCTGGATCTGGCTTATCATCTTTTCAATCAATTTCTGCCTTTTTCTCTTTCTCTTTGTTCTCCTCTTCCTTGGATTCTTGTCGCCCATCAGATTTGTTCAACTCCTCAGTTTGTCGGGGTTAAGGAGGACTAGGAGGAGGTGATGATGGTGGAGGGCTGGATTCTCAACTTGATGGTGGGGTTGGTTGCTTCTTCTTGAAGTCCCGATCAGCCTTTGTTTTCCCCTCTCTTTTTGCATTTTCCTGCTCTTTCAGCAGTTGTCGTCTCACATCATCAACTTCTTCTTCGGTAAAAGGTATGTTTGGGATATTTTCAGTTGTAGCATCTAAGATCTTGAAATTCTTTATATAATCTTCAAAGCGATCCCTTTTAGTCCTTCGAGAAGATCCAGACATAGCCTCAAGTGAGGGCTTCCATAATTTGCTTAGATCCCCTTTTAGCATCCTCTCAGCTCTGAACTCTCCATTAGTCTTTCTAGCCTTGTTGCTTTTTGTGACTTTGTTTCCTTTACTGGAACCTATAGAGTTTCTTTCTTCCCCTTCTTCGGCTATGGCGGCTCTTCTCGCATTGTCTCTAAACGGCGCTTCAACCTTGTGGCTACCCTTGGAGCCTTAGGAGGCTCTTCTTCTTTGTCTTCCTTCAGCTTGAGCCAATCATTTTGGGAGGGAGGTAGAGGCCAATTTCCCTTGGCATGCAATGCTCCATAGATGACTTTGGTTATCAACTCACCAGGCACAATATAAGTGGGATTTTTGGTCGCCATTTTCACAAGGTTGTCCTAAATGTAAGCGGCATAGTTTATCTCCCTCGGGCGGCTCTTCTGCATCGCCCAAGTGAAAGTGGTGGCAATAGCTCCAGGTGGCATTCTGTGGCCACTTGGTACACATGTGGAAATACTGATTGTATAATTGGCTCATGATGGCCACCTTCGGGTTTGCAATATCTTCAAATGTATAGTTATTTTTCTTCTCTAAGTAGACCTTAATGTCATCCTGCCTCTTAGTCACACTGTCTCCTTTGTTAGAGAGGTGAAGTGCTGCTTCCATCACCTTCTCTGTGATGACAATCATTGTATTAGGCTTGCCTTGCAGATCTGTAACTCTGGCTATGCCGTCCTCTTTGATTGTGGTGACAAATTTCCACACTTTTTTAACATCAATCCCTGCTGGCAAGGCTTCAAAGTAATTGTGTAGATCTAGTTTCTCCAAGTAGTCCCCCATCTTGCTCCTGAAAAATTCATTGAGCTGTTGAGGGATCATGGGTAGCTTCACTGCATTTCCCTCCGGATCTTTAAACACTCCTTGGTAGATTCTCAGATCATTGGTTTCTAGTAGGTCATCTTGAATCCAAGTGCTTGTGGGCTTCAGGGTTCCCTTTGGGATAACAAAAGGCTCCACTTCTTCTAAGTAGTCCTTGATAGTCATCCTCTTCTTCTTTGCAGGAGATTTTGTGGCTGCCATGGATCCTGTTGCACTCAGTAGTCCAAAGTTAGCATCTTTTACAGATTAGCTGATAAACTGAGTTCTGACTACCCAAATGACTTGAAAATTGAAATAAGAACTCAAAAGGGACTAGGGAAGCCATGCATGTACCCACAATAGGTTTTTGCTTGAAAAATAAGCATGTAGACATCCTACGCGTAGTATGTCTACTTCCTCTGATTTTGATGAAACTTGACATGCTTGTGGCCCTTGACCTGTGCAACATGGCTATGTACTTGGAATTTGGTTTGGACATAAAAAAAGTACAATTTTGAGCAGATTTAGGCTTTTGGCTCACAAAATGGGTAGGATGTCCTATATGGATGGGCAAATGACATCCAATTGGATTGAAATTTGATATATAGGCTTCTTATACTAAGGCAGTCCGGGGCGGGCAACAAGAAGAGCGGCCTCTAAACACCCTTCGAGGCTCCCGTGCTGCTCAATTGGGGCTGGGGCAAGCACAATCAGAGACAACAACAACCCACAGCCAGAAACCAAACAAGAAAAGGGGCACCACCTAGTTGTAGATGCGAACTAGGACGCACGTGATATCTCCTTGTACTCAAATGAACAAAGAGAGGGGAATGCAAGATAGCCACACACACCAAACAAAAACATTCACCACGCCAAAGAGAGGTAAAGAGCACAAATCAACTTGAGCAACTCAGTTTTAGCCTTAAAGACTAGATGCACACAAAGCTTGATGAGAAATAGAGAGACAACACAAAACTTGACCTTGTTGCCAATCCACAAATTGTCTTAGGGTCACGGGAGCCCTCTCACCGAGCACCCTCTTATAATTGACCTTTTAGGCAAACAATTCAACAAGCCCTCAAACCACCAAGCATGAAATGACACAACAAACTTCAAGGACAATATACCTTCAACCACCTGATGAGCCAACTTATCAAGTCAATTTGGAGAGAAGAGTCGTAGTTGCAGCATACAATTGCACCCAAAAATATAAATCTTATTTATGCACAAGAGTAGGCTACAAGTGTGGTGAAGAGTATGGCATACACTCCACTCCTCTAGATGGCATAACTAACTTCAAGCTTCTCCATGCACCTATGTGTAATGATGAGATAGAGCACTCACGATGCACACACTCTACACAACTAGGCTTGAAGAGTGGTGTGTTATGTGTTGAGAATTGTGTGGTGTAGTGTGATCATGTGATGTTTTACAAGGGAGAGAAGGGCTCTATTTATAGGTTTTAGAAGCCCCGATTAGGATTAGGCCTAATCAAGTTTATTTGAAGGAATAAAAGATTATGCATATTTTTATTTTTTTTATGAGGGTGGGTCTCTCTTGTCCTTTGAGTCACATGGATGTGGACTCAAGGGAAGATAATTATTGAGGATAAAAGGAGAGAGGATTGAGTGAATAATTGGGGAGTGCCTACTCTAGTAGAGGGTGCATTTTACAATAAGGTTAGTGGTTAGTAGTTAGTAATTATCACTAAAAAATATTTACAAAATCATTCACCAAATGGTGAGATATATGATGAGAAAATTTAGACAAGGGATAAGCTTGTAAAGCAAGGTTGAAGCTTGGAGAAGTTGACATTCACCTCTTTACAACCCCGGTAGAAGAAGCGGTCAGCATGGCGAAGTAGCGCGTGTCGATGAAGCTATGTTATCTTCAAACCTGGAAAATTCATGATAAAAGCCTGCATTTACAGAGGTTATCTTTGGATTTATGATGATT
This sequence comes from Adiantum capillus-veneris, assembly GCF_014529385.1. Lineage (NCBI taxonomy): Eukaryota > Viridiplantae > Streptophyta > Polypodiopsida > Polypodiales > Pteridaceae > Adiantum > Adiantum capillus-veneris. The sequence goes on from NC_140936.1 coordinate 100,471,502, forward strand.
TTTTGAAGTTCTTTACAAGGTTGAAGAGAGTATGGTAATATGGACATATATGTAGAGAGAAAGGGGGACACATAGGGTGTAGAAATGGAGGATGAAGGCTATGGAGGTGTGAGAGATGTGGCAATGGTGAAGAGGGTGAATTAGGACATGGGAGTTGTAGGTTTGGGAGTGGGAAGGAGAGGGAGGAGTGTGTGTGAAAGAGGAAAATGATAAAGTGGAAGAGGGAGTGTGGCTACATAGCATGGGCAAACTGCGGTCCACAAATAAAATCCTAGCTCCCAGCTCGTAGCTCAAAAAAATATGAAGAAATTTGGGGTGAAATTTCAGCTCACGAGCTACAACTTTTGTTTGTATCACCTTTTCAAATTCGGGGAGCATGTGATCTTTAAAAATTCAGCAAAACCGACTGTTTTTTCCACTGCACAAGGTCCTTGTGAGGTCCTTCTTTGGATGATTCTTTTGAATACCTCCAAGAGTGAGCTCCCCATGATGCATGCATGCATTTCACATACCCTTGACCTTATTTGGTAGGTCTATAATTGAAGATATTGTTGAGATCATGATATAAATGAATAGTACAACTAAGAAAATCAAATATGGAGGGGTCTAAAAAAATATGTACATGTCAAATATAAATAATATAGGTGGAAAAAATATAAAGGGGTCAAAATAAATCTCTCTCATTATAAGTCTACCATAAAATGATTAATATTTTTTGTGGTCTAATTTATGAGAGTAATAGAGAATAGATGTAGGAAGGAAAAAATCACAATAGTGAAAAAATATACACATAAATAGATCTAGTTTTTTTGGATTTTTGTTGGGATGGAGTTACACCAAAAATAAGACAAGCTTGCATGAAACTTTTTTATAAGGAATAAAGAGTATGCAAAATGGTAAGAAAAAATATGGTAATGGTGAGTCAATGTACATAGCAAAAATAACACACACCTAAGTATAAATATTTAAATAAATACCAAAATAATTATGAAAAATCCTTTTATTTAAGCCCTATATACAATGAAATATTTACACACAAATGGGCCATAATATACTTATATTTTTTATTTTTTTGGCTCAACTAGCCCAGTGACTAGCTAATTAAGGGTTTTTAAGAAGATATGGGAAAAGTCCCCTAACTCACACACGCCTATGTACAGTGAAATCGTAGGGGTAACCAAAATGTTTGAGTGATTTGATAGGGTGAGGTAGCTTACTATGGCAATTATAGAAAGCTGAAAAACGGCTATCAATACCATGTAAAAGACTCCCATGATGTCAATTCTTGCACAGAAGGTCAATATGACCCTGGAGACATCCTACGCGTAGGATGTCTCTTTTCTCAAAATGACTTGATTTTAGTTCTGTGGGTAGCCCTTAGCATGTACAACATGGCCCTGTTCTTAGATTTTGATTTGGATAAGTATTGGTGTTGTTAGGAGCATGTTTAGTGTTTTTAGGCTCAGAAAAGTGCATCTTTGAGGTTTTGGGGACCAAATGTGATGGGTCTGGCTTGAAATTTAATATATGAGCTTGTGAAGATGTTATAAAGATATGTGGAACTCAAAAACACCAACTGGAGGTCAAATAGGGCATTTAGACATCCTACACATAGGATGTCTATTTCACTTATTTTCATATCTGACTCCACAGTTAGCTTGGCAAGTATATTGTGCAAGGTTCATGTGATTTGGACTAGTTTTGGTAGGTCTATGACCCTTTATTGCCTCTATGCTCTGACTTTCCATTTTTTTGATGCATACGAGGTCAACTCTTGTCCAAATGTGATGAAACTTGATGGCTAGCATGTATAGGCTATGTAGAAGCTGTGTATGAGGTGAGATATTGAGTTTGGCTTGCAAAAAAGGCCCTGAGATATTCTACGCGTAGGATGTCTTCTGATGAATTCTTTTGGAGAAGTGCTACTAGTATATGCCCTTAGCCCCCATGAGTCCCCATTAAGCCTTATTTCAATAAAAAAGTCAAAAAGATAGATAGAAACTCTCTGTTTGGCTTTCAGAGCCTCTGAGTCGTTTTCTAACTCTTGGAGTGGATGAAATTTCTTGATGTTAGTCTCCATAGCTTCATGGTTCTTTGGGGAACCTTGCCATATGGTTTTTGTTGGCTTTGGCTTCTCTGGAGCTCCGTTTGGCGATTTGTCGCTCTGGAAGCACCCGTGGTTGCGTTTGCATGCCGTCGATGACTTGTCATGGTCTACCACCATAGGACTTGGTTGTTGATGGTCTAGGAAAGCTGCTCGAGAATTTTGGTGGCAAACGGACATCCGGTTTGGCCGTGAGAGCCAGTTGTTGACGCTTTGTGTGTCTGATGCCGTTTCTGAAGCTTAGTCTTGCTTCGGGTCGCCTTATGGCCATGTGGGCTATATAGCCTTGTAGAGAATGTCGAGATCCTCCTACCCATGAGTTTTGGTAGCATTTGGGCGACTTTCCACTGATTTACCACTTGGTGGCCTCTTGCAGGGCTCTAGAAGTTAGAGTTTTTCCCGTTGGTTTTATGCCGCCTTTGTGCATTTAAGAGTGGTCTCATATGCTAGGGTAAACCCCCTATGAAGCCTTATTGCTATTGGATTAGCCGTTAGGTGGCTACCTCTACCTGTAGGTCTCTACTACTCGTTCCCCGTGTGAACCCTACACTAGTTTTCGCGATAAAACATCAAACATACGCAAAAAGCTCAAGGTACTGACCCTACCTCTCATATCTCGAACCTTCCGGGTGGTCGTGCGCGTCGTAGAAGCAGTTGGAAGTCTGGTTTGTTCTAGGTGGCTAGAGCTCTCTCTCAAGAAGGAATAGTAGAAATGAGCTCTAAGTGAAGTGAAAAGATCTTATAATGGGGGTCCCCGGACCACTTTCTATGAAATTTGACATGTGCTCCGAACTTCTTGTGAGATGTGATTTAGGCTCGAAAAGTTCTTGATTTGGACTTAGTTTGCCCAGTTTCCGACAAACTTGACGTTTCGGTCAAAATCTGGACAAAACACACCTCCCGCTACATTCACATAATTGCCCCCCCATTGTACCATAGATTTTTCTATAGTCACTGATTATCCGCATATTTTTTGTTGTCCATTATGATCGTATTTCACCTGCTTTTTGTATTTTTGAAATTTTTCTGCCGATAATTAGTAAAAATTAAAAAGAAAATAGCAAAATAAACCCAAAAAATCCCCAAAAATCACAATAACTCAGGAACATCACCGGAAAACAATATGTACACTCACATGCAATTTTTATGGCCAGATTTCTCTGTTTTACCAATATTTTGCCCGAAAAATGGCTATTTTTACATATATACACACACCTAGAGGCCTAATTTGGCGTTTGGCCCCATATACTTGTAGATTCATGCTCTATAAGGACATATGTACTTAGGTTAGTCCAAAAAAAATCACAATCAAACGAAAACCCTTCAAAATAGTCGAAAAACATGCCCTTTTTTTCTCTTTTCACCTTCATTGGGTCCACATTCTCACAAAACATTATGTACACTCACATGCAATTTTTATGGCCGGATTCCTCTGTTTTACCAATATTTTGCCCAAAAAATGGCTATTTTTACATATATACACACACACACACCTAGAGGCCTAATTTGGCCCCATATACTTGTAGATTTGTGCTATATAAGGGCATATGTACTTAGGTTAGTCCAAATTTTTTTGCAATCAAACTAAAACCCTTAAAAATAGTCGAAAAATCTGCCCTTTTTTTCTCTTTTCACCTTCACTGGGTCCGCATTGAGAATTCCTCCCCCCCTCCTAGTCGGAGTCCTCCTGGACAGCAAGGTATTGCCTTGTAGTGCATGGGTTAAAAATTGTGCTAATGTGCGGCCTTGTAATGTGGCCCTATTTGATGCATACTCAGTCAATGCATGGAAAAATTAATGTTGTGCGAGAGGAGGGAATAAGCAAGATGCTTATTGGCATTCGACGTCGAGGTTTCCCTGTTTGTTGTTGATTGGGTTGGCAGTTTTTCTTTGCAAGTAAAGTTGTAACTCTACAGCTCTTTGTTTGATCGTCTTCTTTGCAAAACTTGCTTGTGTTGCCGCTACTGTCGATATGGCCGTGGTTGTTTCCGTGGATGGAAGTGTCATTTTCGTTGTAGCTATAATCTTGTTCTCTGTTAATTTCCCTTTGGAGTTTTGTTGTGGAGGCTTTTGTAGGTTTATTGCCTCGTCCTTGGTCGTCATTGGTGTTCTGCTGATCGGCACCCACATAGATCAATTTTCCGGTTTCATATGTAGTGAGTGTCTGGCTGCTGGTGTTGCTTGTACTGAAGGGAGTTCTTGTTGCTTTGGTTTGGGGATCCAAATGCGTGTTGCATTTAAGTGGTTACTGAGCATTCTCTTTGGGATCCATATGTTTTTTATTCCCTTGGTTGTTGGTTTGACTGTGTTCTTCGGTTGACTTCTGGTATTGTATTGTTGTTTGTATGCCAGGTTGCGTCCATCCTTCCGTACCCCTACTTGTTTTTCGCGTGTTGCTAACCTTTATCTATTCATTGTGGGGTCTGTGTTGTCTTATTTTTGTAGTGAACATGGTGGCAGTTCCCTCGTTGTTCTCCATGGGTATTTTGTTATTTATTGGCACCCATCCTTTTTGTTCTTTATCCAGTGATGGTGGTGCTATTATCTGGTTCTTCCGGGTTGTCAGAGCAAAGGCTACCACCTGTTGTTCTTGTGCATGCTAAATTTTGACTGTATCCGAATTCCAATCTATCTGCACATTATACTCTTTCTGCCAAGGTTGTCCCAACAACATGGGGTGTAGTGTGCTCGCATCCTCAACCACATAAAACTTGTGGGGTTAAACATATTTATGTATTTTTACATGCAATATTGTCCAACCCAATGTTCCTAGCGAATGTGATGTACTACTTTCCAGCACTTGTTGAGTAGGATGTAGTTGATCTTCGAGCTTGAGTTGTTTATATAATTTGTAAGAGATCAGATTTGCTTGAGCTCCAGAATCAAGCAATGCCATCGATTCAACTTGATTACTACCCACTTTGACTGCAATTATTGGTTCCCCTGTGTCTTCACCAAAGTTCGTTAATCGAATAGCATTTATTCGCAACGGTGATCCACTTTGTTGTTGTTGTCATAGAAGCCTTCTTTTTGCAATGCGTTCTTTTGCTTCTGCTTGTGCTTCTTCTCGTACCCTCTGTTTCTCCATCATCCATTATTTTTCTTGATGGATTTGTTGAAGCATATCATGTGTTAGTGGTAAATGATACTTTTTTAACTGACACCCACTAATCCAATTTGGCATTTCTTCTCCTGCCAATGTAGCAAGTTTGACAGATCCACTTTGTGGTAAGTCACTAATCACAAAGGGTCCCATCGCTCGATTTTTAAGTTTTTTGGCGTGTGCTTCAAAGTATAAAAAAGTACATAATCACCCGTTTTGAACTCTTTCGTACACACATGCTTGTCAAAAAACTCTTTTTGTCTTCTCCTTTTAGCATAGATCGAAGCTACAGCTCGCAGTCAAAGCTCATCTATCGTTTAAAGATCATCTATTCTTGATGAGATCTCATGGCCTGTCCATTCTAAGGGTTTCGCTATCGTAGAGTTGGAACTAAAAACTCTATGGGTAATATAGAGTTTAGACCAAACACCATGTTGTACGGTGTTGTTCCAATAGATGTTTTATAAGCTACCCGGTATGCCCATAGTGTTGAGTGTAATTGTTGATCCCAGTTGGTCCTTGACTCTAATACAATTTTAGTCAAAACAGTGCATAGTGTTTTATTTGTGGCCTCAGCTTGTCCATTTGCCTGTGGATGATATGGAGAAGATTTTCTATGTATGACCATGAATTCCTCTAGCAGATATTCAATGACTTCATTAAGAAAATGTGTTCCTCAATCACTGAAAATTTCTATTGGTAATCCATATCGTACAAAGACATTCTCATACAAAAATTGTGCAATGGTTCTTGTGTTTGCTTTTTGTGTTGCTTTGGCTTCAGTCCATTTTGTGAGATAGTCCGTAGCCACAATGATATATTGGGTATGGGTGTGATATGCAGGGGGTGAAATAGGCCCCACAAAATCAATTTCCCATTTTGCAAATTCCCGTGCTCCCATCATTGGCCGTAGTGGCATCTCATCTCTCCTTATCAGCACCTTAGTGCACTGACGTAGATCACAATGTTTTACAAACTCCTCAGCATCCATGTGCAATGTAGACCACCATATTCCTGCGGTTAAGACAATTTTTGCCGTCTTATCACCTAAAAAATGGCCTCCACTTATTCCTTCATGTGCGTGTTCTAGATTTAGCAGGTATTCACTTTCACTTGCAGAGATTCTAAGTTGATTGTCCTTTTCTCTCTTGTAGAGTTGATTTCCAATTAAATTAAAGTCTCGAGCCTCCCACTCTATAGCCCTTTCTCGCGCTTTTGTTATGTTTTTAGGAAATGTCCTTGTTGTTAAAAAATCAATGATATATTGACTCCATGCAGGTGCAATGGTTACCTGAAACAATGTCGCGTGATCCACCGATCGTTTGGCACTGCATATAGTACAATTATTAACATAAGCAAGTGTGTTAGCATACATAGTTGGCCAATAAACTCCTAAGTGTTTCAATCTTTAGTGTGTTTTCATTGTTGAACAATGAAATTCACAATCTTGGATGTGTGCTTCTTCAAGATAACACTCGAATTCCTCTGGATTTATACATAATGATAGAATTTGGTCCAAGCCTAGATGGTACAATTGTCTTGCAATCAACTGAATTTTTTTGTTTGTCAATTTTTTTTTTGTTTGGATCGATCTTCCTTGTTATCAAATCTACCTCCAAAGGAAATAATGCTAACAATTTCCTGAGACCATTTGGGTATCATTTCAATATTGAAAAGATAAGCATCAGGTATGTCATCATCTACTCCTTCAGGAGCTTCCTTGTTTTGTAGCCTTGAAAGATGATCCACCTGTAGATGAGTTTTACCTTTTCTTACTACCACTGTGAATTCAAACTCCAGCAATATAATAAACCAATGTACAATTCTCCCAGTATTGCATGGTTTATTTACTAGATACAAAAGAGCTTGATGATCTGTGAAGAACACAAATTTGTTTGCAAGCAAGTAATGACGAAATTTCTTTACAGCATAAATCACTCCTAATCCCTCTCTTTCAGTGGTAATGTAGTTCTTTTCTGCACTATTTAGCTGTCGGCTCGCATAACAAACTGGGAAATCCATTGTTCTGTCTCCCTAGGGCAGTCACTTATCAAAAGACCCCTATATCATGTGTGTTCAAGAGGTAATTAATAATACCCCAATATACATACTATAGTTACACTGTGAGCCTATTTAAAAAACCCCCACCCCCCTCTGTATGTATACATTTTGGTCTTTTAATAATCCTCTCCGGTTAACTCACGTGGTATCATACACATTTTAAAAAGTGACCGCCTCGGGTCCGTTGTCTCTAGGTTGAGCCAGAATACTCCCAATTGCGTATACAGATGCATCAATGTGAACATGGAATATGTTAGAAAATAAGACGAAGCTAAATAGGTAATTGAGTAGATTACTTAATGGAGAGAGATAGATTTATATACACGAGATTATAGAGTAGAGAGAGAGAGAGAGTACACACGATATACGTGGTTCACCCAATGTGGGCTACGTCCACGGGAAAGCAGCCACTCAATGGCTTTAGTACTTCAAAACAAGAAGTAGTTTACAAAGGGATTATACCCTTAATGGAGCTCCCGCCTTGCTTCACTCTCACCACCTCACACTCACCTTGTTGCATCAACTTCACACACTATGAAATGTGTGTAGAAATGGACTCCTTTTATAGGCCAAAAGGGCTGCCCTCTCTTATGAGAGACAGCCATGTGTAGCCGCCCTTGTGCGAATAAGTCCAAATTGGACCCTCCAATCCGCCCATGTGTGGCCGCCCTTGAGAAGACAAGTCCGCTTTTGAATTCGGCCACCGGCCATTGAATTCGGCCACCGGCCACCGGCCATTGACTTCCGACCACACGGGCCACCGGCCATTGACTTCCGACCACTCATCAGAATATCTTTTCCCAATCTGGTGCTTTAAGTACAGGTGCTGATACAAGGTTCTCCTTAAGCTTTTGGAATGAAGTTTCACACTCCTCAGTCCAGTTGAAACTGACTAATAAGCTATATAGAGGTTGTGCAATGACCGCATACATATATATGAATCTTCGATAGTATCCACACTGTCCCATGAAATATTGTACTTGTTTGGCATTAGTAGGCCTGGGCAAGTCTGCTATGACTCTAATTTTGTCTAGGTCAGTGGTTATGCCATTTCTTGAGACAATATGTCCTAAGATGCGGCTTTGCCTTACCATAAAAATGCACTTTTCCGGGTTGAGACAGATTCGATACGTTCTGTACTTCTCAAATACCTTTTGTAAATAGTCAATATTTTCTTTTCCTATAAGAGAGTGGACACAGAGATCATCCATATATTTTTCTAAGAATATTCTCAGGTATTCTTTGAACGCATGAGTCATTAACCTTTGGAAGGTAGCTGGAGCATTGGTTAGGCCAAAAGGCATAACCCTATATGCATATATTCCCCACTCTGTGGCAAATGCTGTTTTGTGTCGATCCTCTATTGCAATTGCCAATTGGTTATACCCCGAAAATCCATCTAAAAAGAAATAAGCCCATTTTCCTACCACCCTCTCAAGCATATGTTCTGTGATCGGCAAGGGATAATTATCTCTTATTGTGGCTGCGTTCACTTTTTTGAGGTTCACACACACACACACACACGCAACTTTCCGTTCTTTTTGGGAACAACCACAATGGGTGACACCCAATTTGTATGCTCGATTTCATAGATGAATTCAGCATCCATCAGCTTGTCAATCTCCTCTTTAATTCGTTTAGCGAATGTGTCATTATATGTGTAAGGACGTTGTTTACTAGGTTTGGCATCTGATTTCTAAGGAATTGTATGTTGGCTTATCGATGGATCAACTCCTTTGAGGTCTTTGTAGGAACATGCAAACACATATTTATACTTCTTGAGAAGTTGTGTTAGCCTTTCTTCTTTTTCAGGCTCTAAATCAATTGCTATATAGACAGGCTGAGGCTCTTTGCCTGGCACAACGAGGTCTATCCGTTTTGATTCTTTCCCTTATTGGTGGTGTCATTATGATTTTTTTGTCTTGGATGGTGAATTTTCGATAGTGGGATGGTCCACTCTGGATCTTTTGTCTTTTCATATTTTGATTGTTGATATTTTCTTGTTTTTGTTTCTGTTTTAGTTTTCCGTGCTTGTTTTATTTCCTCATGTGTCCTTTCCCTTCGAACTCTTGAGAATCTTCCTGATATTTGGTCTTTTACACAATCCTCTGCCTTGATAAGCATTAGATAGTGAGTTTTATCTTTTATCATGGGCATCACGTTCTCTCTAATTTTTTTTTCTATTATTTTTTTCCTATAGCGTTCATGGCGTCTAGGGTGTTGATTTGCAAAATCATAAAACTTGATATTTACGGTTGTCTCCCCACGCTCTCTTGAGCTGTCTGAACACTCGTTATCTACATCATTACTTAATTCCAGATGCTCAGAGGAGTCATAAAACTATTCTTGTTCTGGTGAGTCTGCATACTCATCTCCTGCTAGTATAAGGCTTACCATGTAATAGGGTAGCACATCATAGCCATCCTTATCGCAAAATTTTGTCGTTGGGCTATCTATAATGGTACAGACATCCAATGTTTCTAGTATGTGTTCCCTTCGAGAAGTTTTAAGGCATCTTCGAGAAAAGGTTTCGGAATGTAATCCTTGTCCTCAATAGCTCTTTCTAAGATGCATTCCTCTCTTTTTAAGCTCCCACAATGTGAAGCTCTGCACATCCATAGCTCTTTTTTTTGCCCTAACCATGCTGGGAGTTCAGACCCTGCCAATGTAGCTGAATCAAACTCTTCCACTGGTGTCTGGTTCACATCCTTGTAACTATAGTCTTTTAGGTATACTTTGGTTGTAGTCTCCCCACCTCTGAGGTATATGTGGTCGTAACCTCAATCCTAGACCATCTTTAATTGTCTCATGGATGGTCTTCCCAAGATGATCTCGTAATTGTTCTTTTTGTCGAAATCAACTATTGCAAATGCATGCTTATACTCGATTCCGCAAGAGGTGACAATTACTTTTTCTAAAAGTCCTAGAGGCTTTTCCATGAACCCATCTGCGAGTTGCAATTTCATTCTGGTAGCTCTCAAAGCCGGTTTTCCCCATTTTTTTCCAAATTTCTTTGGTGGCGATAGCGACTCCCGCTCCACTCTCAACAATAGCTTTGGAAACTACTCCCTGGAATTCTACTGGTAGTGTGGTATTTCCATCTTCTCACTCGCAATATTCTCCAACCTTGTTTAAAGGTACTAGCCTAGTGTTTAGTTGAGGCTTGTCCAATTCTCTGATCCCTTCTTGAAGCTTTGTGGTAGGATCTATTACTCCAAATTTTTCTAAGCATTTGCCTACGGTGGTCCACATGTTTGGTCGTAACCTCAGGAGATTGTCTAACGTGATTGTGCATGCCACAGGGGTGGACAATAACTCAATCAACCCTTGTGAATCCATCACTCTGTTGGAAGAAAATCTTTGAGATGGGATTGATCTCACCTCAGACTTAGCTTCATACTCCCCTAGGTAGGAGGGTAGAGTTTTTAGCGAGTCTGGTTGGCTGTGCCCCAAACTAATTGAACCCTGGTCTCCCCCTTGTGAATGCATATCAAAGTTCATTTGCGATCTTACCTCAAACTCTTCAATGGGAGGTGAGATCTCATTTTTCTCCTTTCTCATGCTATTTATTTGGTGGTTCACCCTGTTAGCTTCATTTGCTTCCATAGGTCATCCAAACTGTTACAATTCTTACCCATTTCTACCAATGTTTTAGGATGGAAACCATCAATTGTATCATCTGTCGTATTGGGAACCATGATAGGTTCTCTCCTAGACTCAGAGGCATCTCTCCTTCATGTCTACTTGTTTCTCTAGAGTTGGTTTGATAGGGGTTGGAACTAGTACCTCGTGCCAACTTGCAGGTTTACGAAGCGGATTTTCTATCAAGGATTGGGCTGTTTCAATCATCTTTCGACACATTTCCAACCTCTGTTTTTCTATTTCTGCATATGGATAAGTCATCCATCTTTGCTCTTGGGTTTGGTTGTTTTTGAGTTTGCTTCATATTCTTTTAAAAGTGCGTCCAATTGCTCATTTACTTTTTCTCCGAGGACTGATCCTCCCGATCCTGCACTTTTGGGTTCTACTCTTTCCTTGGCTCCTTTGGTTGTAGCAACGTGTGAACTTAAACTAGTTAGATCCTCTAACCGCTCCAATCTATCCTTTGTGTGTTTTAACTCCTTGGATAGAGCCGTTTGCTCTCATTCTCTCCTGGCTTTCATATACGTGTCTTTCTAGCTTTCCAAGTGCTTCTCTGATTTTTCATTTCTGCACTTGGGGAATCAGTCTTTGGCTCTTCAATTATGGGTTTGTTTGTCATTCTTTGAGCTTGGGCTCATGTCACTGCCTTAATAGGTATTTTTGTCTCGTTTTCTGACCCTCCACTGGAAGGCACTGCTTCCAGCATGCTCAAAGTAGTTTTTTCTCCTTTGCTCGGGTTCTTAGGGCAATCAAGAATCAAGTGAGTAATTCCACACTCAGTGCAATACACATTGACTCTACTGATTTCATCATGAGGACACTCTCTTAGCCAATGGTCTCTGCCATACTTGTAGCAGGGTCCCTTAGGTTGTTGAGGTGCTCCTTGAGCTTCTCTCTGTTGGTATGCATGCCTCTGCCCGTCCATGCATACCAACACCAGGGTCCCTTAGGTTGTTGAGGTGATCCTTGAGCTCCTCTCTGTTGGTATGCATGCCTCTGCCCGCCCATGCCTCCGTTGGCTATGAACAACAGTGTTCGTTCATCCAAGTTGTATCTTCCTTCTCTTGCTGCCTGTGTAGCTGTTGGTGGTCCTGTACTTCCAATCATGCTCCAAGGTTCTGGCGTTGTGGGTTCTTCCGGTGGATAATAGACAGGATTTGTTGCATATCCATTGGAATATTCGTAATATGCATGCATAGGTACCAAAGCCTTCTCTTCTGATTTGTTTATCGTTGGTGTGTATCTTATGCCGACCAGTCGTAATCTTGGTAGAAGTGGTTGTTGCCCCAATACCGATTGTGGTCTTTCAACACCTACAGGTCCTGGTAGGTTGCCTGCTTGATACCTTGTTACATATCCCTTGTTATAATAACATTCCTCTGTCACATGGTTTGTCCATTTTTGTTCAATAGCACACCACTTCGGTGGCTTAGCCTGACGCTTGGCATACATATTAATTTTTTTTAGCACTTTCTCCACAAGCTACTCCTGGCTTACAGCTACTTCTCCTTTCGGTGTTGTCTTAGCGGACTTGCTTCCACTTTGTTGTGAGGATGAATCGTCATCAAAATCCTTGAACACCCTCCTTGTAGACCGCAGAATTGTCTACAAGGTAAAGAGCCTCCTTAGTTAACTCATTTAACGTCGAGCTCCTCTTCATATGTAAGTCCTTTTGGAGATTTGCGTTCCTTAGTCCTTGAATAAATATAAGCATAAGCCTGGACTGATTTGGCAGCTCTTCCACAGGCAAGAACTTCACATATCTTTTCAGTCGTAGGACTGCCTTTCGCACAGATTCCCCTTCTTTTCGTTTGAATTTATGGACCCCTTTGTGAGAATTCCTCAATAAACTCGTCAAAAATTTCCTCCATAGACTCAAAATCTCTACGCTCCACAGAGTCAAACCAAGTAGCAGCATCCTCTTCTAGGGTAAGTCCAACCCTTGCAAATTGAGTAGGGAAGTCCAAAACTTCTTCAGCTCTAATTACACGCACAAAGGCTGCTATGATCCCTAGTATCTCTGTTTCCCGTGTATTTCTTGTTTACCTATTTTTGCACCTGAGAAGGTCTAATTCTACGATGGTCTACAAATCTCATCATTGGTTCTCCTCGTCCTACTCGATATACCTCCTCTGGCCCTAGGTAGTGGGAGGGTTCCTCTCCCAGAGGTGCCCCTAAGCCATAAGAGAAGGTCTAATTCTTTCGATGGTCTACAAATCTCATCATTGGTTCTCCTCGTCCTACTCGATATACTCTCTGGCCCTAGGTAGTGGAGGGTTCCTCTCCAGAGGTGCCCCTAAGCCATAATTTCTGATGGTTCTTGAAAGAGGTGGTTCATCTCTTCTAACTAGTTCTATGGGTTGTCTTCCGGCTCTGTCGACTCTTGAGTTTTTGGCTTA